>NC_056561.1:15861628-15866026 GCF_013358625.1 Macadamia integrifolia | reverse complement strand
CTTTTTTTTTTTTTTTTTTTTGTTGGGTGTAACATTTAAATCAAGTTACCTTAAGAAAATTCATAGGTAATATATGTTTATTAATTAATTCCTATACGATTACTAAAATGACTCTAGGCTTGGAACAAATATCTGTCAACTGAAAACATTAACGACAAGGCCTAGGAGGCTTTCTTGTAATTTTCTTGAAAAGGCAGGACTAATCTCCAACCATTAGGTTTATATATACCACTTTAGATCCTTTCTCTTCCAACCTTCACCTGCTTCTCCACAACATTCTATCAGAAAAAAAGATCTCTCTCGTCTCCTATCAACGCCTCCAAGTGGTCGAAGACCGGTAAAGACCTCTCTCTCTCTCTCATATCACAGACGAAATCTATGATAGCCTCAACGATTCCAACGCAGAACGGACTCTCTTTCCAAGCATTCCGTTCCACCAGCATCTCTCGTTGTGGTTCTCGTTTAAACCCTCTCATAAGGGCTACCTCGGCTTCAACTCAAACGTTAACTACCGAGTCATCTCGGAAACACCTCTCCAACCTCGATAAGCTACTCCATCAGCAGGCCCCATCACTGCCACAACAGGACTCAACGCCTCTACAAAATGATTCATTTAATGGATCGTCGCCAGAAAAAAGGGTTAATCATCTCTTCCAAGGCTTGAATTTGTCAAGAATTTGGCCGGAGATGAAGGCGGCGGAGGAGATTTCACCGCGACACCTGAACCGCCTTCAGCGCCTCCTCTCCAAATCCCATGAATATTCCCCGAGGAACAATCTCGGCAGCCGGTGGCGGGAGTACCACGGGTCAAACGACTGGGTCGGACTCATCGATCCCTTGGATGAGAATCTCCGCCGAGAAGTCGTCAGATTTGGTGAATTCATCCAGGCCGCGTATCATGCCTTCCACTCCAACCCTGCCACGTCGGATGAAGTGCCTCCCTCGCCCCACCATGTGGCTGTGCCTGATAGGTCCTACAAGGTGACCAAAGATCTTTACGCGACTTCATCAATAGGACTACCTTCTTGGGTAGATGACTTGGCCCCCAATCTCGGGTGGATGACTCAACGGTCCAGCTGGATCGGCTACGTGGCGGTTTGCGATGACAAGAGTGAGATATCAAGGATGGGAAGGAGAGACATAGTCATCTCTCTTCGTGGGACTGCCACGTGTTTAGAATGGGCCGAGAACATGAGAGACGTCCTAGTTCGGGTCCCGGGAAAGGAAAACTCTGGACGGAACCAGCCGGTCAAGGTGGAATGCGGGTTCCAGAGTTTGTACAAGACTCCCGGTTCAAACATGCCATCTCTAGCCGAGTCGGTGATGGAAGAGGTACGTAGATTAATGAACCTATACAAGGGTGAGACGTTAAGCATCACGGTGACGGGTCACAGCCTGGGTGCAGCTCTAGCCCTTCTAATAGCCGACGAACTGAGCACCTGTGAACCGGATATGCCACCGATTGCGGTCTTCTCCTTCGGCGGTCCTCGAGTTGGGAACCGGACTTTTGGGGACCAGGTCACCAAAAACGGGGTCAAGGTGTTAAGAATCGTTAACTCGCAAGATGTGATCACGAGGGTTCCAGGCATGTTCGTGAGTGAAGAGTTAGACCAGAAGCTAAGGGACAACTCAAAGGTGGCCGGGGTATTGAACGTGTTGGATAACATGCCATGGGCGTACTCGCACGTGGGAGCAGAGCTACGTGTGGATAGTAAGATGTCACCGTATCTGAAGCCAGATGCTGATGTGGGATGCTGTCATGACCTGGAGGCTTACCTGCACTTAGTTGACGGGTTCATGGGGACCAATAGTCCGTTCAGAGCAAACGCGAAGAGAAGCCTAGCGAGATTGGTCAATGAACAAAAGTCAAATGTGAAAAAATTGTATATAAGCAAGGCCAAGGACTTGAATATTGAGAAGCAAGCGGTGGCCATCCCAAGTTGTTTGCCAAGTCCATCGTGATTCATCTCAGTTTGATCAAAGATGTAAGGCAGATGTTGGACCGGAGACTGGTCTGGTCCAAGTCAGGGCTAAGTTGTGGGTGGGTGGCTGGTCCATGACACTCCAATTCCATGTTGGGGTAGTTTGCCTGACGTTATAACTATAAAGTTCACCCAATAAAATTTTAATTTGTGAAATGAACTTTCGTATTCTATCAATGTGGATTATTCAAAATAATGTTTGGGTTTAGGCTTTCTTTGGTATATATTATATTTGTATTTATTATTTATATTATTTTTATTAATAAATTATGGATCATAAATAATAATCATTTGGTTATTATTTATATAATGAAAAATTCATTGCCGACCACTGCAACACTCTGCGAGGCAACCCTGTATACCCATTCCACTGCTACAATCACCTATTCATCACCCCAGTCGATCAGCAATCGCACCAGCACTCTTGTCATTGGATCCTTGAAAACCATCACACTCATCATCACTTTGATGTTCAAAGAATAACAACAATCATCATCAAGGTTTCAAAAGTCGGTATTAGTATCAGTATCGATCACAGTCGAAATTGATACGATATGAATCGATATTGGTAAGGATCAGTCAAGGATTAGTTAAGGATCGAAAATCGTACAATTTTCCCGGATCAGTCTTTTTTTTTTTTTTTGGAAAATCTAAAAAATCTAGGACAGGCAGGGGTGAATAAAGCTCTTGGGTTATACAAGAGTTTTCATGTCCTTTTCAAATGACAAGATGAAGATACATGATTAAGATTAAGATTGTGAAGAACATTATTGGCAAGAGACAACTCTCAATCTTCCTCAAACTGCTAATGGATCACGCTCAGGGAAGTAAATAAACATGGATTAGCTCCCAGTAAGATTAAAATTCCCAAGGTCCACTAATCAATCAAGTGCTAAGCTCACCTGCTGCCTCTCTTTGCGAGCACAGTCTACAAATGATTTCACAACTTGGGCACATTTAAGAGGATCCTTCACATTTTCCTTGTAACATTCCAAGCAAGCATCTTTCTCAGCTAAACAAGGCAGAGGCTTCTGGTACAGAAGCTTGAACTCTTTATTATGGAGTTCTTTGGCTCTTTGTGTTACTTCTTGTACCATGTTTTCTTCCTGCAACCTTTCCACAACCCTCTCGCTCTCTTGAAGGGTTGATTGGATTGCAACCAGCACTGCATTTGCAACTGTAGGTGGAGGGCCTACAGGCAAGAAAACAGGGGGCTGGAGAGGCCATCCAGCAACACCTGAACAATCGTCGACCGCCGCTGCAATCGTCGCTGCCTTAGCAACCGTCGGCCGCCGCTGCAATCGCCCTCTCTCTCTCTCTCTCTGGTCGTCTTTTATGAGTTGAAGCGCACTAGCTGACCTCCCAATCCATGAAATTTCTGAAAATATGAGAAGAAACCAACCTGTAGAAGAAATTCGTTGGGATGGAGAGTGGTGGTGAGTTAGCGACTTGCTCTGAGAACCCTGCTGGCCGGCCACCGGATAGAGGGAAGTAGAAACTAATCACGGGCTTCTGGCGGATGGAAAGAAGGGACGCTGGTGAGGGCGATGCTGATGTCTCGTCACCGGCTCAAAATGGCAATGGTGAGCCTCTCACGGCGGCATCAGTTCCTGTTGAAGGGAGGCCGGCAGTGGTTCATGGACCAAAGAAATCCTATGAAAAAGCTGTTGGGAGCTCCTTCACTCAGATAAGTGAACTCCCTGACCCAGTTCATGTTGGGAACTCCACGAAGGTGATTATCCCCCAAAACGCATACGAAGATCATCTAGGAAGATATCGATTTGCCTTAATTGGTAGAATCAACTTTCGTCATGTCTCTTTGGACAACGTTTGAAGGGAGGCTCGCGATGTTTAGAATCTGCAGGGAACCGTGAAGATGGTCCCATCGACAAGGGTTTCACCATCTTTCAGTTTGCTTCTGAGGGTGACATGGTCACAATATGGCAGAAGAGCCCATGTGAAGGTTAGAGGTTAGCTGGTGCCCTTCCAGCAATGGCACCCATGATTTCAACATTTTATTAAAAATGGTCTCAAGAAAACTCGGTCCTTCATTTTTTATGGTCATGAAGAATGGTTGTATTAAAAAAATATTCCCGTTCATCGAGTTTTCTTGAGGCCATAGTGAACGGGAATTCTTTCTTTGTGTAGCCTCGCAACCCTAGAGTATGGGGGACAGAGGGGCTCATATCTAGACCGTCTCCTCGTTCAGCCACTAGTTGAAATCAACTTTCTCCAAAAATGAAAGAACCTTTTAAGTGGACAATAAGATTCCATCATGATTATAGAGTACACTCTATGGAAGGTTGAAAGTCCAAACACTTGATATTTAGGAAAGGACAATTTTCCTAAGACAGCGCGGTGAGGTTCATCGCATGATCCAAGGGTCTAAGAATCTCACAGCCCCCCCCCCCCCCCC
>NC_056561.1:15835659-15861608 GCF_013358625.1 Macadamia integrifolia | reverse complement strand
CCCACCCCTCACCCCTCACCCCTCACCCCTCACCCCTCACCCCTGAGCAGCAATGATCGTCCATGATGAATAGATTCCCATTCACAATGGGTGTAGGGGAACTTGGTCCTTTAGCAAATGATATACCAGGTGGCAAGACAAGATTGCAGACCTTGAAGGGTTGTATGATCTATGCATACCAAGAGACCCTATCACATCTTCAATACATTATTAGTAAAAAATTAATTCATCTATTTTATGATTTTTTTTTTTGAATAAGAAAGAAAGAAAATAGATTGAAAATTAAAATATGTTTGAAACATCGCTTTGGTGTCCTTAATCTTAGATCTAATCTTAGACATATTAGCTAAAATATATGCATTTCTTTAAGAGCATAATTATTTTTTTTCTTCTTAATTATAATCCATTTGTTTTCCGAAGTTTATAATTATACTAAATATTCACGACACCTCATGGGATGTCAAAGGAAATGTAACACATTTTTAGTATTCAATTCTAGGTAAGAATCAATTTCTAACCAAAAAAAAAAAAAAGAATTTAAGTAAGAATCTCGTAGTACCCTAAATATTAATAAATATTGCAAATAGATGGTCATTTTCTCTTTGGTATGAAACCACAAGCGCGTAATTAAACTCAAAATATGGGAGAGGGGGAGAAGCTTTCTCTTCTATTCAGCAAGGGAAGTCATCCCTTCCTAAATTTATAAATTAAAAATTCTCACGACGACAACATGGTCTACTCGACATGTACCAGGCGTTAATGAAACCTTTTACAAATATCTCAACCTAATACTTTTCCTCTGAGCCGACGACAGCCACCTCCTTTGCCCCCATCCTCAGCCTTTTTAAATGTTGTATTGAAGTCCACCCAAAATTAAAAAATATGGAATTGGGGATTAGATTGGTCCCAAAAAAAAAAAAATTCCCTAAAATCGATCCTCAGATGGGAAAATTGAATGATTCTAATAATTTTGAATCATGAATCAATCGTGTCAAATCAACTAATTAATTTGGAGGGCGAATCAGGTTCATGTACGAGAATGTACAAGAATGGTTCCAGTCCGTGGATATAGAATCAATTTTTTCTCTCTTCATTTAATAGATTCTATATCCACAGATTAAAAATGTTCTCGTACACATTCTCGTACGTGAACCTAATCTGTTCACATTAATTTGACGGACAAGATTCTAATTCTTGAAACAATAGTCCACCACCAACTCCACCTATCATTTACTTTTCCCCTACTTAAACCCTCAACTCTGGTCACCACTCCCCACTAGAATTCCCGTGGTGGTAGTCAGATTCTCAGACCACCAACTTAATCTCGGTTTCCTAGTAAGTCAGGATCTCACACTTTTGAGTCCATGAACGATATGAGATGGAATGATGTATGTTAGATCAAACACCAAGAAACACGAATAATAAAGAGACAATAGATCCATACGACATAGAGATTTAACGAGGTTCACACACCAGGGTGGTGTGCTACGTCCTCAGGCGAAGAAGAAGATGATTCACTATGTAGAAGAAAAATTTACACCCTAGCAGCGGCGAGGAAAAACTCGCCCTGAAACCCTAGCTGCGTGAAAACCCTAGAATACAATGACTTTCTCAACAAGCAACAGTGCATTATATATACTCCAAAATCGTGGGTCGACCCATCGGGTCGCAGTCAATCCAGTCGAACTATAGCGCAGGGGCTACGCCCTCGCACCCCTATACGAGATCAGTGATGGGCTCCGGGCTTGGGCCTATCGACCCAACCCCTCTACTTCCATCACAGATCTCAAAAAAATTCCCATTCGGGTCACCACCAAAATATGTCGGATCGGGTCAATCTTCAAAACGGGTCAAGAATTTGAGACAAACTTAACAAATCTCCACCTTGCCTTGAATTCTCCTCCAACAGATAAACAAATAGCTAATATCTTCATCTTCTCCAATAGCCCTCCAAAGGGCTGAACTCGAACACAACAAACACCAAGTAAGTTCAAGCAATGCTCGAACTTACCAACACATAAAGGCTTAGTCAACATATCAGCTGGATTGTCTTCAATACCAATCTTCAACACTTGAATATTACCTTGAGCAATTATTTCTTTTATGAAATGATACCGAACATCAATGTGCTTTGTCCTCTCATGATACATTGAATCTTTAGTCAAGTGAATAGCACTCTGGCTATCACAATGGACAACAGTCACCCCATGATCCATGCTGAGTTCCCCCAACAAACCTCTAAGCCAAATAGCTTCTTTAATTGCCTCAGTCACTGCCATATACTCTGTTTCAGTGGTAGATAATGTAACTGTAGCTTGTAAAGTAGCTTTCCAACTAACCGTACTTCCTCCAAGAGTAAATACATAGCCTGTGAGTGACATTCTCTTGTCAAGATCACTTGCATAATCTGAATCAACATAACCAGATAAACTATCACCATTCCTCCCAAACTCCAAACAAACACTAGAGGTCCCTTTCAAGTACATAAGTATCTATTTCACTGCTTCACAATGAGCTTTACCTGGACATGACAAATATCTGCTCACCACACTGACAGCTTGTGAAATGTTAGGACGAGTGCAAACCATAGCATACATAATGGAGCCAATTGCACTAGAGTATGGAACACGTGACATGTACTCCACCTCTTCATCTATCTTAGGTGATAGAGCAATTGAAAGTCTAAAATGAGATGCAAGAGGAGTAGTTGCAGGTTTGGCATCTTTCATGCCAAAACGATTCAATACCTTCTCAGTGTACTTTTGTTGAGATAGCCACAGATTCCCTGCTTTTCTATCCCTCTTGATCTCCACACCAAGGATCTTCCTTGCTGCCCCCAAATCTTTCATCTCAAATTCAGAACTTAATTGTTCCTTCAACCTATTGACCTCATTCCTATCTTTTGCTGCAATCAACATATCATCAACATAAAACAACAAATATATGAATGACCCATCAGAGAGCTTTCTGAAATAAACACAACAGTCATATTGATACCTGGAGTATCCAAAACTAGCCATAACTGAATCAAACCTGTTATACCACTGTCTAGGAGACTATTTTAAACCATATAGGGACTTCTTCAACAAGCATACATGGTCCTCCTTACCTTCAATAACAAACCCTTCAGGTTGATGCATATAAATCTGTTCTTCTAGTTCACCATGCAAGAATGTTGTTTTCACATCAAGTTGCTCCAACTCCAAATCATGCATAGCAACTAAAGCAAGTAGGACACGAATAGAACTATGCTTAACAACAGGTGAGAAAACATCATTAAAATCAATTCCTTGTACCTAACTGTAGCCCTTTGCAACCAAATGTGCCTTGTACCTAGCATCTTCAACACCTGAGGCAGATTCCTTCTTCTTGAAGACCCATTTGCAACCAACAATTTTCTTCCCTGTTCTCGGCTTCACAAGCTCCCAAGTCTGATTTTTATGAAGAGATTCCATCTCCTCATTCATGGTAATCAACCATTTTGTAGAATCAATTAAAACAACAGCTTCAGAATATGTTGCAGCCTCACTATTTTCAATTGTATCTGCAACAGACAATGCATAAGCAACAAATTCAGCATGCCCATACTTTTGTGGTTGTCTAATATTCCTCCTTAGTCTATCATTGGCAATGTTGTACCGCTCTTCTTCTTGATTCTCTTGAGCATCATCTCCTTCAGTAAAAGTAGGCAACTAGACTAAAGTAGATTGTGCTTTGTTTGAAGATGAACCACCAATTTCAAACTCCACCTTCTCTCTAGATTTTTCTTGACCTTCATCACAATGAATAAGAGCTTCTTTCCTAGGATGCAACATAGCAGATTCATTAAAAGTAACATCTCTGCTAATAAGAAATTTTTGGAGACTTTGGATCAGAACACCACAACCTGTATCCTTTCACTCCAGATCCATACCCAAGAAAAATGCATTTCTTAGCCCTAAGTTCCAACTTCCCTTCATTTACATGTGCATAAGCAGGACATCCAAATACTTTTAAATTTGAGTAGTCTGCATGTTAACTTGACCAAACTTCTTCTGGAGTCTTCCACTCAATAGCTGTGCAAGGAGATCGATTCACCAACAAGGTTGCTGTGTTAACTGCTTCTGTCTAGAACTCCTTGCCCAATTCTGCATTTGATAACATACACCTTTCCTTTTCTAACAAGGTTTTATTCATACGCTCCGCCACTCCATTCTGCTGGAGTGTTTTAACAACTGTATGGTGTCTTGCAATACCTTCATTTTTACAGAACTCATTAAAGTCACCTTCACAAAACTCTAGGCCATTATCGGTTCTCAACCTTTTAATTTGTTTCCCCGGTTTGCTTTTCAAGCAAAATCTTTCACTGTTTGAAAGTGACAAATACTTCATTTTTGTGCTTCAAGAAATAGACCCAAACCTTCCTAGAGAAATCGTCAATGAAAGTAAGCAAGTATCTTGGACCAGCCCCCTTCGAAGCAACCCTGGAGGGCCCCCATAGGTCTGAATGAATGTAGTCCAAAGTTCCCTTAGTCTTGTGAATAGCAGTACTGAAACTAACTATTTTCTGCTTCCCAAACACACAATGCTCACAGAACTCCATTGCTCCTGTACTCTGACCACACAACAAGTCCCTTTTACTTAATGATGCCATTCCTCTTTCACTCATATGGCCTAACCTCATGTGCCATAAATTTGTGACATCTGATTTAGACATAGATGATGAAGCTACTGCAACAAACCCAGTGACTGTAGTACCTTGTAACACATACAAACTGCCAACCTTGATTCCTTTCATCAATAAAAGAACACCCTTGTTGATCTTTATGACTCCACCTTCAGCTGTATACTTGCACCCATTTGAATCAAGAGTGCCTAAACTGATGAGATTCTTTTTCAAATCAGGGACATGCCTGACATTGGACAAGGTTTTGACAATGCCATCATACATCTTGATATTGATTGTTCCCATTCCAATAGTCTTACAAGAAGCATTATTTCCCATCAACACAACTCCACTTCGAACTGATTCGTATGTGGAGAACCATTCATGATTCTGACATATATGGTAGGAATAACCAGAGTCAAGAATCCATTCATCCTGTGATCTAACTTTATCATCAGTCACCAAAAGCATATCAGACTCACTCTCATCTTCAGCAGTACTAGCTTCTGCAGAATCATCTATTTTCTGTTGATTTTGAGCACCACCACCTGCCTTCTGTTTATTTAAAAGCTTATAGCATTCAGATTTAATATGCCCCTTTTTCTTATAGTAATTGTAGGTTAAATTCTTGTGCTTAGATTTTGATCTAGCATTCTTTTTGTCACCATCTGAACCCCTTTTATTCGTTCTCCCTCTAGCTACCAAACCAACACCATCAGATTTATTGGTAGTTGTCAATTCATCATCAATCTTCTGCTTGCTTTATAGATTCGTTTTGACATCCTCAATAGAGATTGTCTCTCTACCATAAATCATGGTATCCCTAAAATGCTTATAAGATGGAGGCAGAGAACATAACAATAATAGGGCCAAATCTTCATCATCTATTTTAACATCTATCCTTTTCAAATCAATAATAATAGAATTGAACTCAGATATATGGGATTTAGTAGAAGTACCTTCACCCATATAAAGGGTATACAGTTGTTGCTTCAATCTCAACCTATTGGTGAGGAATTTGGTGAGGTAGAGGTTCTCTAACTTCACCCATAACTCTACAGCCGTTTTCTCTGAGAGAACTTCCTATAGAACATCATTCGAAAGACACAACTGAATAGCTGAAAGGGCTTTATCATCTAAATCGCTCCAATCATCATCGGACATAGTTGCAGATTTCTTCGCCTTCCCAAATAGGGTTTTCTTCAAACCCTGCTGCGTGAGAACAGCCATCATTCGAACCTGCCATAAACTAAAACTGATGTTGCCGTCAAACTTATCAATATCGTATTTCGTTGAAGTCATGGATCGAAATAACCCAGAGCTCTGATACCAGTTTGTTAGATCAAACACCAAGAAACACGAATAATAAAGAGACAATAGATCTGTACAACATAGAGATTTAATGAGGTTCACACACTAGGGTGGTATGCTACGTCCTCGGGTGAAGAAGATGATTCACTATGCAGAAGAGAGATTTACACCCTAGCAGCGGCGAGGAAAAATTCGCCCTGAAACCCTAGCTGTGTGAAAACCCTAGAATACAATGACTTTCTCAACAAGCAACAGTACATTATATATACTCCAAAATCGTGGGTCGACCCATCGGGTCACAGTTGATCCGATCGAACCATACAGCCCCCGCACCCCCATACGAGATCAATGATGGGCTCCAGGCTTGGGCTTATAGGCCCAACCCCTCTACTTCCATCACAGATCTCAGAAAAATTCCCATTCGGGTCACCACCAAAATATGTTAGATTGGGTCAATCTTCAAAACGGGTCAAGAATTCGAGACAAACTTAACAATGTAGTTACCTACAGGGAGAGGAACTTGATTCAAACTCTCTACCCAAGCTTTAGAGAGTATATTCCTGGAACATATAATAGATGGATGATTCTAATTCTGAAATTTGAATATTATCACGCGGAAGAAATGAGAGTCATGACAAAGAGAGGAGATTCTTACCCAAAAAAATGAAAAAACCAAGGAGGTCGTTATTTCTGTTGGAGCAATGATACTTATTCCGTAATTTGATTTGATTCTGATTTTTCAAATTAGTTGCAATTTACTTACTAAACTAATATAATAATATAACTATGAAAAAATATTCTTACAAATCTTTCATAAAAATCTGCACCATGCACATCCCCACCCCCCAACACCACACCCCCAACCCAAAAAAAAAAAAAAAAAAAAAAAAAACGATTTGTGGTTTGCTATGAAATTTTTAGTTTGCACTTTAACTTTATTTATACTTAGCTGAACTGGACAAGGAGTACTTTGGTTCAATAAAATTTGGGTTGGAAGGCTACATGGCACCAAAGAAGTATCCCACAAATCAAATTCGAGCTTCAAATTAAATAATTTACCATCTCTTTATACAGACCATGGTTCACCCCTGCACCCCTCTTTGTACTGCAAAACATTTTTGTACATTATTTTGGCATCTGAGTACTTCTGTTTGGTTTGAAAATTTCATGTCTAACCATTTATAATATAATGGTCTATTAGACCTGTCATAGGTAGGGATAGAAAACATATCAAATTCAAATCAAATATAACATTATTCGTATCTACATTCAATTAGCTCTAGAGTGGATTTGGATAGCTTTAGGAAACTTATTTTTAGAATAAGAATCCCCTAGACAAATATGAGGGGAGAATGAAGAATGGAGTTAAGTACTACAAGCCCAAAGCCCACCCAAGCAGCTGTAGCAGTGGAGCCGAATACATCGATTAACATCTTTCTAAGAGGCATAGTTGGAAAGGTATTGATTGCGTCTGGAGAGAGTGGCACTTCAATTTCATTGTTTGTATTGAGTGGAAGATGGCAGGAGGATCGAAAATTTGAGTTGACAAGAAGTTGAAGGGCTAAATCCAACACCCCATTAGATTTGATGTTGAAGTGTTATATCTAAAATGACATAGAATATTTTTTTTTTCCATTTTATTTCTTATTTAATTTTTTAGTAGTTTTTTTTTTTTGGTTTATTACTTGTCATATACCATGAATTTATAAGGATAATTTTATAATATAAAATATTATTTATAAACTATTTAATCATATTTTTATAATCAGACCTAAATGGATTGAATAATATCCAGCTTAACATGAAAATATTTGGATTCGATTAGCTTTCAGATAAGGATAGTTACCAAAACTCAATTTTTCGAAAACGAATTCCCCTAACAGATATGAACATGAATCGAATACTGATTTTCCACTATCCATTTACGTCCCTAGCCATAAGAAAGGAAATAAGTCCTCATGATTTGTATGGAACAAGATAACAACACCCTTCTTCAAATGATAGTAAAAAAACAATTCATCTGATATCCATCTAAGATCTCTTACTAATCAAAATTTTATTGAGCTCATTAACAAGCAAACTTTATTTTCATTTTTTCTCTAAATTATAATATATTTCTCTTCTTCAATTTATAACAATACTATTTGTTCATTTTTTTTTCTTTTTTGCTAAGAGTCAACAAGTGAATTATATTATAATGGAGAAAGAATGTATAATACAGGGAAATGCTGAACTATTGAACTACTAAACCACCTTCGGCATAGCCATCAATAGAATAGAAGATCAATCATAAAAAAAGCAATTATCTTATTGAATTTGGATATGATCTGTTAATCCACCTTCGGCATGGCCATCAGTAGAGAAGTAGCTCAATCTATAAATTGTTCATTTTATGAGAACCTATATCTCAGTCTCATCTGAGTAGCCCAAGTTATATCTTTCAATAGAAAAAGGAGGGGGGGGGGCATCCCATGATGTTGAAGCCTGGGAGGAGGTTGCCTATTTAGTTAATTTATCTACGACAGTGTTGGTCTCTTTGAAATAGTGAGAAATTGTCCACGTAGAGCTATCCAAAAAATCCTTGTAGGATCTCCATTATTGTTGAAAAATCCATGGGATGATGTTTTGTTGGATGCAAAACACAACCGCTTGAGAGTCACATTCAATACACATTTTTCCAGCTCTTAAGACTTTGCTTGACAAATACCCATTTTTTTTTGTAACAGGGTAATTTATTAAGAAGGGAAAAACATCCAAAAAGGAGAGAAAAAAAGAAAAATACAGCTAACGCCACTAGCCCAACTTGCTGTCTCCACCTTCGGCAATGCCATCAGCAGAGAAAGCAAGCGAGCATCCTAGCCAAATCTAAATCTGTGCATATTCGCACCATCATTCACAAGCTGTGCTACAATGCAATTAGGAAATTCCACTGAAGTCTCAGACAGGCCAGATTTAGAGGCCTTTTTAGCTAGAAAATCTGCAATGGGGTTTGCTTCCCGAAAGCAGTGAGTTATTTTTCAAGAAATGGATTCCAAATAATGAAGAAAAAAAATCCATTTTTGGAGAGCAAACCAGGGGATCTGCCTTCGTTGAATCGCAGACACCACAGACGCCGAGTCTGATTCTATCCACACATGTGTCGCATTATGAGTCTGCGCCATTGCAATCCCTTCCAATACCGCTTCAAACTCAGCCTCGTATATCTTCTTAATACCCAGAAAAATACTAAAAGAGTCACAAACCTGGCCTTCACTGTTTCGCATCACACCACCTGCTCCAGCTTTACTAGGATTACCCAAGGAACTACCATCCACATTGATCTTTATCCAGCTAGGGGCCGGTCGACACCAGTGCACCTCAAGGGGTGGAGAAGAAACTGAGGGAGAAATCGATAAGCCCAGATTCTTGCAGCATAACACGTCTGAAACTGCCTTAACCTCTTTGCATAAACTGCCATGACATAGAATCAGCTCCTGTCTGATGGATTCAAAAATAAAATTAGCCTGTCTTGCCTTAGCCTCATGCCTTCTTTGATTTCTCTCCCACCATAGATGATAAGTAATTAGCAGAAATCCCATCTTCCATGGCTTTTTAACGTTGAGGCCAGTAGCTCTTCTCTTCCACCATAGAAGGAAGTTAGCAATAGACACCTGGTTTTTCCACTGAATCCCAAAACAATTAAAAAATTTTTCCCATATAGAAATAGAGAATGGGCAGTGGAGAAAAATATGATCAATATTTTCTTCGGCCATCCCACAGAGATAACAGCAAGAGGCCAAGTAGACACCTTTGCTTTTAATGATCTCGTCTGTAGGAAGCTTATAGTGAACCAGCCGCCATCCAAAAGTAGAATATCTAGGGGGTAAGTCCTTTTGCCAAATTAATGAGGCACAGGGCACATTAGGCGACTCCTTTCTGATGACCTCCCAAGCTGACACCGTGGAGAAATTCCCCATAGGCGTTAAAGACCAAACACTTACATCTTCCGTTTGCACACTGGGAATTTTAATCTTTTTTATCTGATTGAAAATCTGCTTAAGCAAAGGAGCATTTACCTCTGGAAGATGCCATTGTCCCTCTCTAATAAAATCTCCCACTATAGCAGAAGTGATTAGAGAGCTGGAATTATCTAAGTTGATCTCCTCCATTACAGATCTCTGTCCCCACCATTTATCCTTCCAAAAATTAGCAAGAAGACCATTACCAATAATCCATCTTTCCTTATCGTCCACAAAACTCCACATTTTTTTTATTCCTGAGGCAATAGAGGAGGGGCGATAGTCTTTAAGAGTTCTTCCATGTTTCTTAACAAACCTAGCTCTGAGAAAAGCAGCAGCAGTAGATTTCTCCTCTCTCATTCTCCAAACAAGTTTGCAGAGCATGGCCTTTTTAGAATCTCTAAGCCTCCTTATTCCCAGACCCCCTTCCACCTTTGGCTTGCACAAGGTGTCCCACTTGAAAGTGATCGACCTCACCGTGTCAATCTCCCCTGTCCAAATAAAATTCCTCATCCATGGGATGTAGGCCACCAGTAAACTGAAAAACTATGGGTAGGCATTCCAGAGATAACAGTTTTTACCAATTCCACCCTCCCCGCCATTGACAAGAGCTTGCCTTTCCAACCTGCCAGTCTACTCTTAATCTTGTCCATGATCGGAAACAAGGCCTCGTTCTTTATTCTTCCCTTGAAAATTTTCACTCCAAGATATTTGGTAGGGAAATTACACACCGGGATGCCCAGAATATCAGAGATGCACTGCTTCCTGGCAAGAGGGATTTTTCCTAGGAAGAGCTTGCTTTTCTCTAAGCTCATACATTGGCTTGAAAATTCCTAATATTTAAGCAAAAATCCTTTAAATTTCTGACATACCTCATAGTGGCATTGGAGAAGATAAAAATATCATCTGCAAAGAGAATATGACTAGGGGTAGGGACGCCTCTTGGACCCTGAAGTTGCTTCAATTTATTCATGTGAATCAAGGACTTAATCCCTCTGGACAAAACTTCTTCCGCAATAATAAAGAGTAAAAGAGAAATAGGGTCCCCTTGTCTTAAGCCTCTCTCAACATCAAAGTACCCCTGCGGGCCTCCATTGACCATAATTGATATCTTAGTCGATATCAACAACTGATGCAGCCATGTAACCCATTTCTTAGAGAATCCAAACTTACGAAGAACCAGAAACAGGAAATGCCACGAAATAGTGTCATAAGCTTTTTTAATGTCAATTTTAAGGCCAAGACCACCCCCTCTTGTAGAAGCAAACATCATATTATCAAACTCTGATGCGAGACTGATGTTCGAATGAATTAATTTCCCTTTTTGAAAAGCCCCTTGTTCTTCTGAAATCAGACGAGGAAGGAACTTTTCAAGTCTCAAAGCCATCACTTTTGATATGATCTTGCAAAAAAAATTCCCCATGCATAAGGGGTGGAATTTGTCCAGAGAGGAAGCACCTTCCACTTTAGGTATCAGCACCGAAAAATTGTTGTTTATCCCTTTAGGCATATGACTAGAGCTAAAGAAATGGCGAGTTGCAGAACATACCTCCCTTTCAACAATATTCCAGCATCTCCTAAAAAAAACTCCTGTAAATCCATCTGGACCTGGAGAGCTATCCGGGTCGAGCTCCCATATTGCTTTCTTTATCTCTTCATCACCCGGGATAGAATCTAAGAAAAAAATATCGTTTTGTTGAAGAACCGTGGGAATGGAGTCAAGAAGGTCCACATGATCTATAGTAGGGGTGGCTTTGTCGAAATCCTCATAAAATTGCACAATGTAGTCTCCCAGCTGTTCGCGACCTTCCACAATGGTCCCATCTTGTTTCTTGAGGCATCTAATGGTATTTCTAATTCTTCTCATTTTTGCAGACAAATGGAAGAATTTAGAATTCCTGTCCCCCTGCTTCATCCATATGATTTTAGCCTTTTCCGCCAATAGCTTTTCATGCATATCCAAGGCTTTAATCAAAGAAGTTTTTGCATCTGCTTCCCTAGCAAAAGAGTGGTCATCTAACCCGTTGGCTTCAATGTCTAACTGCACCTGCTTTAAGTTTTTTTTTTGCATCTTCAAGAGCTCTATCAATGTTTGGAAAGGAGGTCTTAGCCTAGTTTTTCAAAACTTCTTTTAATTTTTTCAGCTTGAGTATGAGGACGAAGATAGGGTTCCCTGAAATCCACTCACTCCAAGATGAGTTAACCACAGTTTCAAAATCTGTATGGTCTATCCAAAATTTGTAAATCGAAAAGGAGCATTAGGCGGTCTCTGAGACAGAGCTGAAGTGACCATAATAAGGGCGTGATCAGAGGCAATTCGATCAAGGACTGTTTGGGCACAATCCTGAAATCGAGATATCCATTCGTCATTACAGAAGCTTCCATCCAACACTGTGCGAACATTACCTCTGCGGTGGTTGTTGGACCAAGTAAACTTCATTCCAGAAGAAGGCACTTGAGCCATTACACAAGCATCAACCATGGCTCCAAATTCAGCTACCGACCCCATACTGAAGTTGCTCGACCCTCTCTTCTCATGAGATTGCAAGGTTGCATTAAAATCACCCATAATTACCCATGGAGTTGGGGACTGAGGAGAATCAGCCATCAACTTCATCCACAAAGATCTTCTTTCAGCTCTAAAGCTACTCGCATGAACGAAAGAGATCTGAGCAGTAATTGAGTCCCATGTAATAGAAACCGAAATATGCTACTATGACTCAGCAATAATTGTAGGAATATTTAAATTCCTCTTCCAAACTATCCATAAATCTGGAGCCTTTCTGACTCCAGAATTATGAATAAAATTACAACAGAATCCCAATCTATTAAAGAATAAATTAGGGAAATTAGTTACCTCGATCATTGGCTCCGCAATGCAAAGAATATCAGGATCCTTTTCTTTCACAGGAACACGTAAGGCATTCTTACCAGAGGCCTTCTTCATACCCCTGATATTCCAGAAGAGCAGCTTCATTATGTCACTTTTTGGTATGGGTCTGATGAGCCGACTTGGCTGTCTGCTCCTTTTCCATACCTTTTCCTTTCCTTGCTATCGCCTCCTCTATGCGTAAAGCATTATCAATAGCAGCAACCTCTGGATGGTGAACAATAGCACGACCTCCCACCAATTGGGTGGGAGGAAGGCCCTTTACAATATGCTCGGACACCACCCCTTCCTCACCTCTACCACCTCTGCCACCTCTGCCACCTCTAGTTGATCCTCGACCAGCATGACCTCCATGGTAATTAATATTACGTCGAGGCCTTAAGTTCCAAGCTGCAAAAGATTCCTCCAAATTGTTTCCAGCCCTTGGAGTAGCATCATCCTGTCCCTACTCGCTTCCTTCCACAGAGTCAGATTCCCCGTCGGATACCATATTGACGTGGTCCAACCCATATTTACCCTCATCCAATGGATTATCCACCATATTTGGCTCCAGATCCTCCCTGCACTAATTATTGTTAGAATTCGGTCCTCCCAAATTGTAATACCCCGCTTCTTAAGCCCGGTCTGATTTTGCGGTTGAATCGGTTTAACTATATAGGAACCGAGCCAGAGGATATTAGAGCAGGTTCCTTATGGGCTATGATGGCACGGGTGACCTTAAACACCGGCTGACCCGACAAGTCTGAGCCAGTGCCAGAAGAGACGGGAGTGCCCAAACCGTGTACGTGCACCTACCATAAGGCTATGTACGGATTAAACAGGTATTATATCCGTATCTTAAGGTATATACGTATGCTACATCGTATGCTTGGGGTGGGGTTCGCGCCGAGGTCCGAACCCGGTCAAAAACCCAAGTCTTGGCTCTCAGGTGGGTAGGACAGGTGGGTGCACCCACCTGAGTGACCCCTCCAAGAGCACTATTCCCTTAATTAGGAATAGTATATAAGGCTTTATGATTTCTTTTCTTTCCATTTATTACCCTCGTACGTTTGGTGAGAAAAGTAAAGAGGAGAGAGAAAAGAAAGGGAAGAAGAAAGGAAGGATTTCAGTGGCGCTGAAGCTGGATCTTGCCATTCCGGTGCCGGGAGAGTAATCTTCAACTCTAGATCTACAGTTGGAGGTAAGAAAAGTTGGGTTTTATGAACATTCACCATACCCAAGCTTTAAACCCTTGATTCGAGTATGGTTTCTTGAGATCTTGTAAATACCCTTTGAAATGATGAATCTAAGGTTTAATAGATGATTTATGTGTTGATCTTGAAGGATTTGAAGAGATATTGACAAGGTAGAAGAAGCATTGTGAGTTGGAAGTGATTTGAAGGGTTCGAAGTCATTTTGGGCAAAGAAGGTAAGATGGTTTCCCTCACTTGAATCTAACCTAGATCTAGGTTAGAACCATCTTATAGGACCTTGAGGGTGTGAAGAATGGGTGGGGAAAAGCCCCATTTGATTCCCCAAAGAATGGAGAAAATGGGGAAGAGAGTGTCTTTCCCGTCAAAACCGGTGGGTACAACCGGCGGGTACCTACCCGCCTGTGGGTACCCACCTGAGAAGGCAGGGGGCCTTCAGGCCTAACCGGCGGGTACAACCGGCGGGTACAACCGACGGGTACCTACCCGTCGGTCTTGGAAAAGGGCCCCTGGCCCAACCGGCAGGTACAACCAGCGGGTACCACCGGCGGGCCCCTACCCGCCGGTCCCAAACCGGTGGGTAGACAGCCCACCTGTCTGACCCACCCGTGTGGCCCCGAAGGTGATCCTTAGGTCCGATCGAACCCAAATCGGACGTGTGACCTTCTTTTGACGTTCTAAACACGATTTTGACATCGGATTTCATTAATTCTGATTCTAAAATGGTGAAGTACTAACCCCGCTCAATTATGTTAGGTTCACCAAATCCTACCCGATTCGCTCCGGATCTCACCCGTACCGATCGGGAATCCTTGTACGCTACAAGTAAGTGGACAGAGGACGGTTGGCCTTGTTTCAAGGCATTTTTTTGGCATTCATATAACTATATCTAATCTAGTCATGGCATCATGAATATGCTATATAGATTAGTCATTCCACACATTGATGTGCATATATGCTATGTTTACTTTTCAAATGCCAATTGAATGAGATGTTTATAGGTTGAATGTGGACATCATGGTGCATAATGCATTGATAGACTAGATGCCGTAGTCGGCTTGGAAACGAATGCATTGGTGGCCCGTGGTATGGGACACGGAGGCTCTATGCAGTCGTACTATTGTCATATAGGAGCATGCGGTATTAGGATTCTCACCATCCCGTGCTACGACCCTTCCCAACAGGGGTTAAGGTGTTGGGTTGCCATTTGGGGGGAAGCAGGGGTCGCGGTTGTCGGACACTGTGGCGGTTAGGCATTACGCCCGACGAGTCATGTAGGACAGTCGGCAACCCCGGTGGTACATTCAAGAGGGCCAATCGTAGTGCTTTTAAATTGCTGGAGTCAGCACTTTTATTTTCAGTCATTTACATTTCTGTTGAGAGCCGGTGGACGGCATTGTCTTTACTTTTCCGAGTACTCACGGTGGGCCTTCTCCAACAGCCCTATGGGCGTATCGCGGGAGGGAGTTCGCGGCTCGTACCCGGAGTATACGCGCACTGTGGTTGTAGTAGCACTAAAACCAAAGACTTAGTAATGTTGCTTAGGTGGATGTGATTTAAAATGTATGGCATGGCATGTAGTGCATATGATGTGTTGTGATGTGTGGACTGTTGTGTGTGGTCCACCTTTCTACTTACTGAGCTAGTGAGCTCATCCCACGTGTACACCCCCTTTTTAGATGATTTTGCAGGTCATACATCTGAGGAGCATGGGGTGGGTCCCACAGTCGAGTTTCCTGAAGAGGACTGGTGGACCCCTGAGGAGTTAGAGCACGGCGCTGACTGCTTGTGCGAGAGCTGTGCTGCGAGACAGCAGTTCTGAGGCCGAGCTGAGCTCCACCTTGGAGGCCGTGCTGAGCTCCACTTCTGAGGCCGAGCTGAGCTCTTCTATGTGATGCCGAGCTGGGCACAACCCTTGATGCCGAGCTGAGCTCCAGCCTTGAAACCGAGCCGAGCTGTGTACTCTGATGTTTTTGATGATTTCCTGTATATACTTGATATTTGAATTTTATTCTTTTTGTGTATATATCATGCCTTCGGGCCCAAATGTATATAATTATTGTATCACAATTCGGGTATCAAGTATATGGGATTTATTCACAGGTAAAACTTAGTCTTCCGCTGATCTGATGAACTTATGTTAGTGTGTGTATGCTGTGGTGGAATACAGTATCTGATGATCCTGGCAGGTTTGGGTTAACCGGTGTTAACTCGGTCACCGCTCCGGTTCAGGGTGAACGGGGTGTGACAAACGGTGGTATCAGAGCGTGATGCTCTGCTCCACTCACAGCATACCATTAGAATCCCGTAGACTCTATAATAGGAAAATGGGGTTGGGCTAATATAAAAGCTTTAAAGATTAAAAGCTAAAGAAAGAAAGTATAAAAAGGGATTGCATTATATATTGCATTCATGGCATGCGTGAGTATAGATAAAAAGGGGATTAGGTTGGTGATGTAACCTATAGAGTACTATTTCGACGAAATTTCGGCAGCATAACGGCGTAAAATGGGATTTCCAAAAATTTTACACAAATACCTGATAAACAACAGATAATAAATATAATAAAGATCACAGATGGCACAATACATCACAACAAAATCACACAAGCACTCCACATATGAAAACACCACAAAAATCCACTATCCAAAGATATTTTATTCCATAAATGAAACCAGTTACAATACATATACAAGGAATGAGAATAAATAAATATACAATGTCTACAAAAAAGGAGAAAACGGGTAAACAGCTAGTGTGGGCGAGCCAAGCCCTCACTGGTCGTCGTCATCGTCGTCGATGATCACCACGTTCGCTGGAGGCCTGGAGTTGACGTCGAAGCGGTGATCGTAATAATCGAACCTCGCGTTCACCAGCCGTACCTCCCTCCGAAGCCGGCCATAGTCTGCTGAGATAGCGTTGGCCCTGGTGTCCAAGTCCTGACCCAGCCTAAGGAAGGAATCCTCCAAGGTGGTCTGCCTGGAGGCGATCTCGTCCAGCCGCCTCAGTATCTGAACCTGGCCATCCTGCAAGGCCCGCATGGAGGACGTCATGCCCTCAAAGTCGTAGGCACCACTCCCAGGTGGTGGGGCTGTAGCTCTAGAAGAACTAGGGCCAGGACCTCTCGACTCCTGAGGCGCCTCCTCAGGGATGCTGCCACCCATCAGATCCTCCTCCTCGTCCTGAGGAACGTAGTCCTCATCCTCCTCACTGGACTCCTCCTCCATGAGGACATCCTCCATCGGGGCAGCCCTCCTACCCCTACCTCTCTGAGCTCCTGATCTAGGAGGTGAATCCATGAGGGTCTGGAGACCCATCTTCAGGAGGTTTCTCCGGTCGAACCTATCAGCCGGAGTCTTTCCCTCCTCACCGCTCAGATCCACCCCGAAGAACTCGAAGATCCTAGTGAGGATCCTGCCGTAAGGGAATCCTCCATCCTCTGGGTGGGAAGTGTGGTGCTCCATCGTTCTGAGAATAATGTAGGGGAGGTACAAGTGCTCGCCGCCTCCCTCTGCGGTCGTGAAGATGCAAAAGGCAATGAAAGCCGCCATGAAACCCACCTGGTTCCGATGACCTCCTCTGGGAAGCAGGTTGAACTGGATCAACCGGGCGAATAGACGAACCTCAGGGTAGAAGGACGTCTCGGACTCCGGACGACTGCTGCTGCCGCAGATGGTCTCGTAGATGAAGTCCGGTGTCTCCAGGCTCATGAACGGTCCCTGAGGCCTACCCCTGGGGGGACTGTAGTATCGGTGTCCCGCCGCCGATATACCCAAGATACTGGCCAAGGTGCCTACCGTCAGCTGGATATCCACTCCCTTCACCAAGCTGCTGATGGTGAACTCCCCGTACGGATACGACACCTCCAGGTTACAGTAGAACCGACGGACGAGCTGCTCGTAGCATGGTCGGTCCACATGAAGAATAGAGTCCCAGCCCAATGCTGAGAACCTCTCCTGAAGCCTAGCCTTGTGGAAGTCCTCGACTACCACGGTCTTCTCCATCAACACTGACCCCTTCAGGAAGTTGGGCCAGTTGGCTGTGGCCTCGGCATTGAGGAAGTGCTCCTCATCATAGTCTGTAGGGTCAGACTGGGCAGGTGCAGGTCTCCCTGTGCGAGGAGCTGAAGAGCTGGTCTCCGCACTCTTCCGCTTAGAAGCGGTGGTCTTGCGTCTAACGCCAGAGGAAGATGGTCCTTTGCCGGTGCGGGACGACATCCTGGCAATAAGAAAAGAAAGTAAGGATTAGTACAGAAAGGAAAAGACAGCAGCATTAAGAAGGGGAAATCCAAAACCCAATTCATGCAAAACGGGAACGGCGACAAGCTAGGAACGATAGGAAACTTATGACATGAAGCACGGTAGTTGACAACGCATAGAAACATGCCAAGACAGTAAAATGACAGCAAAAAAGGAAAGAGCATAAATAACACGGGAAGATTTGATTTCAATGCACCAACTCATTCACAATGAAGTAAAAGCTTGAAACCCCAGGTCTAGAACGAAATGCCATAGTAGTGGGATGATGGAAATGCAAGAACATACCCCAAATAGACTATGGAGTTCCATGAGTACTTGTATGGGATGAAAATCAAGGAAACCAATGCCAAAAATAGGGATTTTCATGGAAATACATGGGGATTCCAAGCACAATGGATAATCTATGCAAATTAAAGCATATTAAGCACAAAGCAAGTGGAATGCATCACAAAGAAGTCATCAATTGGAGAAAAAGGGTAAGGATTGAAGAAACCCCCAAATTTGGAAACCTAGGGCACAAATTGGGGTTTTCTCCAAAGGAAGGGATAAAATTCCTATAAACTACAAATGACCACAGTAGAATCATCACAAACACATGGAAAGACTGTTCTATGGTGAAAAATATGGAAAGACAACCTAAGGTAAAGTCTATACATGCATTTTACCCAAATGGAAATTCTGAGAAAAGGAAAAAGGAGGAACTTACTTGAATGAGGGTGAGTTGACTCTTCTCTAAGGCGTCGAGTGGGTGAGTAGACTCGCGAGTAGAAGCGCCGAGGAGACCTCCAAGATCGCCCAAGGAAGAAAGGAAGAAAGAGAAAGGAGATGGGGAAAGAGACAAGACTGAACAGGGTCTGTAGGGCCCTATTCGTGTTTTAACACGGGCAAGACCGGCGGGTATAACCGGCGGGCACCTACCCGCCGGTGCCACCCGCCGGTGTGAGGCAGTAAGACCGGCGGGTATAACCGGCGGGCTCCTACCCGCCGGTTCAGCCCACCGGTTATGGCAGTTGGGAAATTTTGAAAATTTTTCTTCTTTTCTTGTTCCCTTCTCTCCTTCTAGCAATGATTTCATTGATTTTCATTATAGATGTTATTCCTATGATTAATATGCTATGGTCAAGTGGGACCATTAGCGTGTATGTTGTGGACTTTGCCTGTATCTTGGAATTGAGCTACGATTATTTACAGGCTATCATACACTACAACACCTCATGTAATGGCATATGATTGTGTGCCGAAATCAATTCTATGGTGTTTAACCAATATGGTGTGTGATGTGTTCCAGGTACAGGGATACGATGGTACGTACTAGATCCGGTAGTAATGCCCGAGGTACCTCGCGGGGTCCTCGTCGGGTCGGTCGACCACAAAATCCCAGGGGGTCCCGTTCTGTGGGGCATACCTCACCTCCACTACCTCCAGAGACCCTTGGTCAGGGTGGGGCACATGGGGACCCACCTATGACTGCACTCCCGGACCCTCCACAGGTTATCACACCGGGAGATGTTGCTACAATAATTCAGCAGTCCCAACAAGCTTTTCAGCAACAAATGCTTCAGCAACAGCAAGCATTTATGACTGCCATCCAGCAACAGTTGGATTTTTTCTCAACCGGGTCAACCGCCCCGAGTACTCACTCCGCAGGACCCACCTGTAGGGTCGGGAACGGAACCACAAGTGGTGGGTACACCTCCAATCCCACCATTCGGTATTCCTCAGCATGGGATGCCTCCTCCATACTCCTACTATCCTGTCTATGCTCCTAACTTCCCGGCGACGAGTAATACGTCAAGGGTAGTGGAGTCATTCAAGAGGAACTTACCACCGGTATTCTCTAAGGTGGGGAGTGATCCTCTGGAACCGGATCAATGGATCTAAGAATTAGAGAAGATATTTGAGGTGCTTGAGTGCACGGATGCCCAGAAACTTATTTGTGCTGGGTTGCAACTCAAGAAAGAGCCAAATTCTTGGTGGCAAGCCTCCAAACCTATATTGATGGCTGCTCATCCAGAACCTACTTGGGAGCAGTTCAAGGAGTTGTTCTTGGATAACCATTATCCGCGCAGTTTCAGAGACCGAAAGGAGACTGAGTTCATGGCCTTAACTCAAGGAGGTAAGACTGTCCTTGAGTACCAACAACAGTTCGAGAGTTTGTTCCATTTTGCCCCAAGGCATATGCGAACAGCTGAAGAGAAGGCAGCAAGGTTCCTAAAAGGCCTAAAAGCATCTATTGGGTCTGTGCTTGAAGTCTTGGATTTGACCGAATATGGCCAGATTGTACAGAAGGCCAAAACAATGGAAGATAAGCAAAAGGGTGAACAGTCCCTCACTCCTGGACTGTGGAAGAGAACAAATCCATTCCCAGATGTGGGAAATTCCTCCAAGGCTTACCGTGGATCATACAGTTCTGGGCCTATGTATAGGCAGCCCTATAGGCCATCTGGCTACCCTCCTAGGCCAGTTGGTGGTTCGGGTTCTACCTCTTTTCGCCCGAACACTAGTGTGGCACCTACAGCTCCAAGGCCACCTCGACCTCCATCTGCAACGGGTCAAGTGCAGAGGGGCCCCGCTCCAGTTCCGACGTCTCAGATTCGTTGCTTCAACTGCCATTCCTATGGGCATTATGCGAAAGACTGTCGGGCCCGACCAGCCTTGCCCTCCAGTCAGCCCTCTGCGTACCGACCTCCCTTACCTCGAGGCAGTCAACCGCAGGGAAGGATGTATGCCCTATCAGCCGAGGAAGCTGAGGCTAGTACAGAAGTTGTAGCAGGTACATTTTAAATTAAGAAGTTCCTTATGATTAATATTGATGACCTGCTGAAATTATATACATTGTTATACTAGGTATCCTACCCATATCGGGCATACCAGCCTATGTTTTATTTGATTCAGGAGCTACTCATTCATTCGCATCTAAGAAATTTGTAGGGAAACTTGGGATGTCACCCAGGATCCTAGACCATGGAATGATTGTTAGTATGCCTACTGGAAAAATTGCACAGTTGAAGGAAGTATATGGGCCGTGCCCAGTGGAGATTAGTGGGAAGAACTTTGATGCACAACTCATTAAATTCAATATGCAGAATTTTGATGTTATATTGGGTATGGATTGGTTGTCGGCTCATCGAGCTAATGTGATCTGTGCGGAAAGGCTGATTAAGGTAACAGATGACGAAGGGAAAGAGTGGGTATACCGAGCAGATACAATGAAAAGGGTGAGGAAGGTCCTTGTCTCTGCTCTCCAAGCGGTAAAGTTGCTAGAAAGTGGATGTCAGGGTTTCATAGCCTCGGTACTCGATGTTGATGCAAGAGTTACACCTCTAGAAGAAGTAAAGGTGGTTAAAGAGTTTCCCGATGTTTTGTCAGATGATCTGATGCAATTACCACCTGATAGGGAGTTGGAGTTTGCCATAAACTTGACTCCTGGAGCAGCTCCAGTATCTAAGGCTCCATATAGGATGGCACCAGCTGAATTGAAGGAGTTGCAGATGCAGTTGCAGGAACTATTGGAAAAGGGGTTTATTCGCCCAAGTGTTTCACCTTGGGGTGCCCCAGTGTTGTTTGTCAAGAAAAAGGATGGTAGTTTGCGTATGTGCATAGATTACCGGGAGTTGAATAAGCTAACTGTTAAGAACCGGTATCCATTGCCACGCATTGATGATTTATTTGATCAGTTGCAAGGAGCCAGGGTATTTTCAAAGATAGACCTTCGGTCCGGCTATTATCAGCTCAAGATAAAGAGTAGTGATATACCCAAAACAGCATTTAGGACTCGATACGGTCATTATGAGTTCCTGGTGTTGTCCTTCGGGTTAACCAATGCGCCGGCAGCATTCATGGATCTAATGAATCGAGTATTTTAGGATGTGCTTGACAAATGGGTAATCGTTTTTATTGACGATATCTTGATCTACTCCAAGACCGAGGAGGAGCACACTCAACACTTGAGAATGGTGTTACAGAGGTTGAGAGATCAACAGTTGTTTGCCAAGTACAGCAAGTGTGAATTCTGGCTTGAACAAGTTGGATTCCTGGGGCACGTAGTGTCTAAAGCCGGAATCGAGGTAGATCCTGCTAAGGTGAAAGCAGTAGTGGAATGGGAAAGCCCCAAGAATGTTACTGAAATTAGAAGCTTCTTGGGTTTGGCTGGATATTACCGGCGTTTCATCGAGAATTTTGCTCGGATCTCAGCACCAATGACCAAGTTGACTAAAAAGGGTGTGAAATTCGACTGGGCAGAGGAATGTGAGAAGAGCTTCCAGGAATTGAAAGAAAAGTTGGTGACTGCCCCTGTGCTGACTATTCCTGAAGGCACAGGTGGAATGACGGTCTATACCGATGCTTCCAAAGTTGGGTTGGGTTGGGTTGTGTTCTCATGCAACGCGGTAAGGTAATAGCGTATGCATCCCGACAACTAAAGGAATATGAGAAGAATTACCCCACTCATGACTTGGAACTAGCCGCAGTCATTTTTGCCCTTAAGATCTGGCGACATTATTTGTATGGGGAGAAGTGTGAGATATACAGTGACCACAAGAGCCTGAAATACTTCTTCACCCAGAAGGATTTGAATATGAGACAGAGAAGATGGCTTGAACTCATGAAGGATTATGACTGCGATATTCAGTATCATCCCGGCAAGGCGAATGTAGTGGCAGATGCATTGAGTCGGAAGACACAGAATGTGTCGCTCTCATACTTAGCAGTCAGCTCACCACTTGTGCAAGAGGCGATGCTAATGGATGAAACCCTCTTGTATGAAGGGGCAACCTTAGAGCTTGAACCTCAACCAGAAAAGCTTAAATGGTTGACGGTATCCTTGTCAGCTCTACAGGTGCATCCGGCAATTAGGCAAGAGGTGATAATGAAGCAACCCTTGGATCCTGAATTGCAGCGGATCAGAGTTAAGGTTCAAGACCAAACAATGAACGACCCAGATTTTACTTTAGCCAGTGATGGGGCATTGATGTTTCGAGACAGATTGTGTGTACCCGATGATTTGGATATACAGGATAAAATCATGAGAGAAGCACATAGCTCCGAGTACTCACTCCACCCAGGAAGTACCAAAATGTACAAAGACCTCAAACAGAGTTACTGGTGGCCAAGCATGAAAGTCACCATAGCTTTGTATGTGGCGACTTGTCTTACCTGCCAGAAAGTGAAAGCTGAGAGGCATCGACCTTATGGTACCCTTCAGCCACTCCCAGTACCAGAATGGAAGTGGGAAAGGATTACAATGGACTTCGTCACCGGACTACCAAGTACACCTAAGGGAATGGATGCGATATGGGTGATTGTGGATCGGCTTACCAAGACTGCTCATTTCATTCCTATCAAGACCAAGTTCTCCATGACCAAACTAGCACAACTTTACATGGACAACATAGTGCGTTTACATGGAGTGCCAGTGAGCATTGTTTCAGATAGGGACCCTAGGTTCACTTCCAGATTTTGGAAAAGCTTACAGCGTGCCTTGGGATCGCAACTGAATTTGAGTACAGCTTTTCACCCACAGACGGATGGTCAGTCGGAGCGAACCATACAGATATTAGAAGACATGCTCAGGGCATGTGCAATGGAGATGAGTGGCAGTTGGGAAGAATATATACCTCTTATGGAGTTTGCATATAACAACAGTTACCAAGCTACAATTGGGATGGCTCCATATGAGGCGTTATATGGCAGAAAGTGCAGAACTCCTTTGTATTGGGATGAGGTAGGTGAACGTCGAATGTTAGGACCTGAGATGATACAAATGACTTGTGACAAAGTCGACGTTATTAGAGAACGGATTAAAGCAGCTCAGTCCCGTCAAAAGAGCTATGCGGACACCCGTAGGAAGGAGATTGAATTTCAGCCAGGAGAAAAGGTATTTCTCAAGATCTCTCCTACTAAAGGTTTGCAAAGGTTTCACAGAAAGGGGAAGTTGAGCCCAAGATACATGGGACCATTTGAGATCTTATCCCGGGTTGGCTCAGTAGCCTACATGCTTGCTCTGCCACCTTCGCTTGGGGATGATCACAATGTATTCCATGTATCCATGCTGAAGAAGTATGTGCATGATCCATCTCATGTACTACCCGTGGAACCAGAGTACCTAGAAGCTGATATGACCTACACAGAACAGCCAGCTGAAATTTTGGACCGGAAGGTGAAAACCCTTCGCAACCGCTCCATTTCCTATGTAAAGGTGCGATGGGCTGATCATTCACTTGAAGAAGCATCTTGGGAGGTAGAAGAAAAAATGCGAGCCAAGTACCCTCATCTTTTTGATCAAACAGGTACGCAATTTCGAGGACGAAATTTTTCAGAAGGGGGGTAATGTAATACCCCGCTTCTTAAGCCCGGTCTGATTTCGCGGTTGAACCAGTTTAACCATGCAGGAACCGAGCCAGAGGATATTAGAGCGGGTTCCTTATGGGCTATGATGGCACGGGTGACCTTAAACACCGGCTGGCCCGACAAGTCCGAGCCAGTGCCAGAAGAGACGGGAGTGCCCAAACCGTGTACGTGCACCTACCATAAGGCTATGTACGGATAAAACAGGTATTATATCCGTATTTTAAGGTATATACGTATGCTACATCGTATGCCTGGGGTGGGGTTCGCGCCGAGGTCCGAACCCGATCAAAATCCCAAGTCTTGGCTCTCAGGTGGGTAGGACAGGTGGGTACACCCACCCACCTGAGTGACCCATCCAAGACTATTCACTTAATTAGGAATAGTATATAAGGCTTTATGATTTCTTTTCTTTCCATTTATTACCCTCGTACGTTTGGTGAGAAAAGTAAAGAGGAGAGAGAAAAGAAAGGGAAGAAGAAAGGAAGAGGAAGAAAGGAAGGATTTCAGTGGCGCCGAAGCTAGATCTTGCCATTCCGGTGCCGGGAGAGTAAACTTCAACTCTAGATCTATAGTTGGAGGTAAGAAAAGTTGGGTTTTATGAACATTCACCATACCCAAGCTTTAAACCCTTGATTCGAGTATGATTTCTTGAGGTCTTGTAAATACCCTTTGAAATGATGAATCTAAGGTTTAATAGATGATTTATGTGTTGATCTTGAAGGATTTGAAGAGATATTGACAAGGTAGAAGAAGCATTGTGAGTTGGAAGTGGTTTGAAGGGTTCGAAGTCATTTTGGGCAAAGAAGGTAAGATGGTTTCCCTCACTTGAATCTAACCTAGATCTAGGTTAGAACCATCTTATAGGACCTTGAGGGTGTGAAGAATGGGTGGGGAAAAGCCCTATTTGATTCCTCAAAGAATGGAGGAAATGGGGAAGAAACAGTGTCTTTCCCGCCAAAACCGGTGGGTACAACCGGCGGGTACCCACCTGAGAAGGCAGGGGGCCTTCAGGCCTAACCGGCGGGTACAACCGGCGGGTACCTACCCGCCGATCTTGGCAAAGGGTCCCTGGCCCAACCGGCGGGTACCACCGGCGGGCCCCTACCCGCCGGTCCCAAACCGGTGGGTAAAACCGGTGGGTAGACAGCCCACCTGTCTGACCCACCCGTGTGGCCCCGAAGGTGATCCTTATGTCCGATCGAACCCAAATCGGACGTGTGACCTTCTTTTGACGTTCTAAACACTATTTTAACATCGGATTTCATTAATTTTGATTCTAAAATGGTGAAGTACTAACCCCGCTCAATT
>NC_056561.1:15776119-15834859 GCF_013358625.1 Macadamia integrifolia | reverse complement strand
GCTGATCTGATGAACTTATGTTAGTGTGTGTATGCTGTGGTGGAATACAGTATCTGATGATCCTGGCAGGTTTGGGTTAACCGGTGTTAACTCGGTCACCGCTCCGGTTCAGGGTGAATGGGGTGTGACACAAATTCTGTGAAAGGATATTTCCATTGTTAGAAATATGATCTTTGTCTAAGTCAACCACCAGATTTCCCTCCACAAGGCAATTAATATCCCCATTCACTATTTCCATAACCGTAGGAGGGAAATATTCTCCTACCAATCTAGGACTCCTCACACGGCTGGGGCTGGCCGCTTTTGCAATCGACCCTTCTCTCCCAACTTCGACGAGGTTACCTTGGACATGATCATCTGCAATAAAACTGCCATTATTCTGGTCGGGCTTCCTTTCGTCCCTCTTATCGCAGCATTGGTTGGCCATATGGCCCAGTTTTTCGCATAAGGTGCATCTTGAGAGATCATCTTCATACATCACCTGCTGTTTGAACCAGAAAACAATGTCTGTACCAGGTTTCTTTCGTTCCACTTGGATCTCCTCCACCCTGGCTCCGACCAACTCGACCTCAATGAGGACTCTGGCGTAGTTGCCCATGGTACCATTCAATGTTTTGCGATCCAAAGCTACAGGCCTCCCTGCGGCTTTGGCCATTGTCAGAAGGATTTTTTCATGCCAATACTCCATCGGGAGTTCAGGGAAATGAACCCAGACTAGTTTAGTTTGGGTGTGATTATCGTGGATGCTAAATTCTGGCCTCCACCTCTGAAATCTAATCACCTGAGTCCCAACTTTTATGGGTCCTCGCCTCCATACCGATGACATATCCCCCTCCCTCTCAAAGCGGAAGAGAATGAAACCCTTCCCTAGAGGAGCAAGATTAACCTTCCCCTTCAAGTTCCATAACTTTGCCGAATCACGACGGATATCATCCATGGAGATGAACCTGAAATTCACCCTTCTGATCAGGGAAAAAGAGAAGGTTTGAAGTTTCTCTTCATAGGCCTCTTGTGCTACCACCTTAGTCAGAGGCCCAACGCGGATAGGCTCTGGAAGGTCATCCACATCTGGCAACCCCTTCTTTGACACAGCAGCATAGGATCGACGACCTTCAGCATCTCCTCCTGGTCGTTGGCCCCCCATTGCTGCACCCTCCTTAGGCCTGATCTCCTCAGGCACTATTTCTCTAGGATCCTCTACTGAAGCATAGCCATGGTTGGGAGCAAGGCTCCAGAAATTAGTGATTAACCGTTGTTTACTTCTATCCGGTTGCCGGCCTCCGACAGGGGCAAAAAATTCCGGCCCAGTTTCCAATCTCTCCTCTTCCTCTCTCATCGCCTATTCCCTTCTCTTTGGACTAAATTTCTTTACACCATTGGTCTGTGACATATTCTCGTTATCAGAGGAAGCATACCGACAAATACCCATTAAGACAACTTAAAATTCAGCAAAAAAGTTTGTTGAGACTCCAAGACCACACGAGAAGCTTCTCAGATGAGTTCCTCTATTGTTCCTAAAAACACCCCCTGCATCTGATTGACTTGGATTCCCTAATGAACAACCATCTATATTCAACTTTATGAAAATCATGTTGGGAGGCTTGCAAATAACTTCACAATTTTTTATTTATTTTTATTTCATACAGATAATCTTGAGGTGCAAATTCCAGGATATTAGCAAATCTGAAACCATACACTATTTGTTCTTCAATTTATAACAATAACAACATTTGTGTGTCAATATCATACACTAATTAAAATCAATATGCATCCACTCCTTGGCTGCCTAAATGTCATATGATGCACGATTTGATCAATTGGGAACCCTATGGGTTGGTCATATGTGTAAGATCATAAATTCCAAGATCAATTCTAGAATAAGAAAACCAGAATAATCATAATAAACTCAAATGCAATGTGTAACTGCAGAATGGAATTGAAACTTTTACCCTACGCAACCCCGACAGCAAGGGTGATGAGGGACCTCTGTATTTGTCATGTTATTGCTAGGCTTGAGAAGAGTCTTATTTGTAACTTTAAACCCCTGAAGCCATCATAAGTAGGTAATCTTTAATCAGGTCCTTGAATATATCCTCAATATACCTTAAACCATAACTGGAGATTTATCTTACATGTAGATTTCCTTATTGAACCCAAGAATGAAATTTTGTGTCTATGTTCTAATAAGATTGTCAACTAGATCACTTTGGAAACTATCATTCTCCCAATTGATTTTCATGTAAATTTAATGCTCAATGATATTCTCAACAAAACCATATGATGTTATTAGCTCTCTAAATTTAAGATATCACTGGTGTGAAGCTTACTTCAATCCATAAATAGATTTCTTCAATCTATAGACTTTATCTTTGTTTATTGTATCTTTAAAACCTCAAGATGAATGATATACATTTTTTTTTTTTTCAGATTTTCAATGAGAAAATAGTTTATTATTATTATTATTTTTTTGCTAGCAGTCAACAAATGAATAACATTAAAATATGAATAAAGGAAAATACAAATTAACTATTGGCTCGCTATTCCACCTTCAACATGGTCATTTTTTTTTGCTAAAGGTCAGCAAAGAATAATATTACAGGGGGAAGGCTGTAGATTTCCTGAGATATCAAAATTCCTTCGTATGCCTGTGAGGACATGTGTTTATGGAGTTTGTCTTTTGATGGGAGTTTTAGCTCTAATTCTTCTTGGGAGGACATCAGGAGCAGCAATCCTAAAGTTCTATGGGCTACTCTGATCTGGAATAAAAAATTACAGCCAAGAGCATCCATTTTTGGGTGGAGGATGCACATGGAAAACTACCAACGGATGAAGCTCTTCAAAAAGGGGCATTGCTTTGGTTTCAAGATGCAGCTTGTGTGGCGTGGAGGCTGAATCTATGGATCACATTTTCCATCAATGCTCCTTCGCAGAGGAATTATGGCTATTCTTCAGTGGCTGCTTCAATGTGGTTTGAAAGAAATCCGATTCCATGGCTGATTTTCTTCAATGGTGGAAAAGGAAGCTTAAAATTGTTTGCTGCAAAGAGGTGTGGGCTCTGGGATTAATTACTGTGGCTGACCACATTTGGCGTGAAAGAAATAATAGAAGGCACGAAGGCAAGGTGAGGCCGATAAACTCCATCAAGCAAATGATTCTTAAGGATATTAAATCCTCCAAACCTAGCACCAAAGGAGATGTGAAAACTACCACTGATGTTATTTGCTACAGGAAGCTTGGCTTATTGATTCAGAATAAGCCAACTCTGCCTATCTTAGAGGTTTATTGGTGTAGGCCTCAGGTAAACTGGATCAAACTAAACTTTGATGGAAGCTCTATGGGCAATCCTGATTGAGCAGGAGCTGGTGGGATCTTTCGCAATCATATGGGAGCTGCTATGGACTCCTATAAAAATTTTGTAGGGGTCTCAAAGGTCTTCCAGGCGGAGGTGGAAGGGCTAATGGTGGGTTTGATGCATGCTCGAGAAATGGGAATTACTCGCCTGTGGGTAGAGACGGATTCCAATGCAGTTGCGATATCCTTCCAGAAAAAGAAAATCCCATGGTTTGCCATTCAGAGATGGATCTTCCTTCAACCTTTCTTGGAGGAAATTTCATGGAAAATAACTCACAACTTCAGGGAGGCAAACTCGATTGCCAATTATCTGGCTAGAGACGCAGGAAAGACGGGGATTTCAGACTTTAATATCATTTTCCCTGATCATATAAAAGATCTGATCAGAAGAGATGTTGAAGGCCGTCCGAATTATAGATTTTGTTAGTCCACATCCTTTTCCCTGCTGATGGCAATGCCGAAGGTGGGGGCTGGGGTTGCGATGCTCGCTTGAGTTTCATTTTTCTTGGTTGATTGTATCTCATCTTATTTTTTCTCTTTAACATAATGCATCTTTAGCGAAAAAAAAAGAGTACAAGGGAACCAAAGAAGAAAAAGAAATAGAAATTCAGGCTGTTGTCCACCTTTGGCATGACTATCAACAGACTAACAACCTAAATCAACCTAACAACAAAAGAGATAAAAATGAAATGTCAATTAAATCTGTATCTTGGACGATCTTGAGCATCCCAACTGATATTCTTTAGAGCAAACCGAGGAGGCACTGACCAAGTCATTGAAGATCTCATTGCAGCTGCATGCTTTGCTAACCCATCAGCAACTGAATTTGCTTCACGATAAATATGAGTAATTCTCCATGACATTTGGTCTAAATATCCTTTGTAGAAAAGCCATCTTTGACGGAAACACCATAGAATATTACCATTCCTAATACACAAAATCATTGCCTCAGAATCCCCTTCTACCCATATGGATTCTAGATTCATCATCATAGCCAGCTTGATCCCTTCAAAGAAGGAAGCAAATTCTTCCCAAAAGTTGGATGCCACACTTTCATAAATTGCAAAACAGTGCAAAGGATTTTCCAAATGATTCCGAAGAACACCACGCGCCCCCAAATGCCCTGGATTACCTTGAGAGCAGCCATCAATATTGATATTGATGCACCCTCTTCCGGATGAATCCATCGGACCTCACTAATGACATTGGCAGGCAGAGAAATGTAAGAAATCCCCACCTTCTTTGCTATTAGTAGATCAGCCATAGATTTAATGTGAACTTTGACACCAGATGTGAGATCATGAATCTCATTCAACACAACTCGAACAATCATCTTCAGATCCCTACTGTTATTATCAAATCTACGTTGATTTCTCTCTCGCCAAATCTGATATGGGATAATAGAAGCAGCAACCAAGCACTGCCTTAATTGGGACAGACCTCGCCTTTCTCTTCCACCAAGAGAAAATCTCTTGAATAGAGTGGAAACCAATCCATCTGATATCAAAAAACTGAAAAAAACCCAACCATACCTGATGGGAGAACTTGAATTCAATGAAAATGTGATTTTGAGACTCACCATCAACATGACATACGTCACACCGAGAGGCCAGTCGCACAGCCCTTCTACACACCTTCTCATCCATTGAAAGACCACCATTTAACAGACGCCAAACAAAGGTAGAGACTCTAGGCGTTAAGCCCTTTGCCCATACCATAGAAAACCATTCAAAAATGTTATTTTTCTTTCGCAGCCCTTCCCACGCAGATTTCACTGTAAATTTCCCCGATTGAGATAAAGACCATACGCTTCAATCAACTGCACTGACTGAGGGTAATGGATAATCACGAGCTTTATCACAAATATTCTTCAATATCAGGGATCTAACTTCAGGAAAACACCACCTCCCATCGACTATAAAATCAGCCACAGGAGCCATAAACGATGTCTCTAATTGAGCACCTACTGGACTAATGCTCAAAATAGGGACATCATAAAGCCAACGATCCCTCCAAAAAGAGATATTATTCCCATTCCCCACTAAACATCTCTCATGCTGCCCCACAAAATGCCAGACCTTCTTTAAACCAAGTAAAATAGAAGAAGAGAGAGGGGAAGACTTCAAGGAGCCGTTACCTTCTATGAACCGACCTCACAAAAAACCAGCAAAGGGAGAGCTATCATTCTTCACGAACCAGAGTAATTTAGTTAGAAGCGCCAAATTTACATCTTTCAATCTCCGAATGCCTAGGCCCCTTTCCCTCTTTGGCTTGCAAACCACATCCAATCTTACAATAATAGCCTTGGAGATCTCTGTTTCACGACTCCAAATGAAGTTTCTAATCCATCTCTCCATCAGAGAAATGGAAGAGGCAGGCTAGAGATACACAGAGAAATTATATATTGGAACGCTACACATTACGGACTTAGAGAGGAGCTTACCCTTCCATCCCGCCAATCATGACTTAAATTTATCCACCAAAGGCATAATATGATCATTTTTCACACTTCCTTTGAAAATCTCGACACTGAGATATCAAGTAGGAAACTTACATTCCGGAATTTTCAAAATATCCTTTATTCTCCTTCTAGTAGCTTCAATATTACCAAGAAAAATTAGACTTATCTAAGTTGATTTTTTGTCCCAAGTAGGATTGGTAGTAATCCAAAAAAGATTTCAACCTCCAAACACCACGAACTTCAGCCTTCATAAAAATTATAATGTCGTCTACATACAACAAATGAGTAGGAGTGGAGACATTCCTCGGACCAGATAAAGACTTAATCACACCCTTATCAGCAAGCTCTCTAATTCCTCGACATAACACTTCTTCTACAATAATAAAAAGCATTGGAGATAAAGGATCTCCTTGCCTCAGCCCACACTCAACGCCAAAAAATCCCACAGGTCCACCATTGATTAGAGTTGAGAGTTTAGTAGATTTAAGAATCTGATGAATACGATCAATCCAAACTTGAGCAAACCCAATCCAAAGTATCATATGCTTTTTGTATGTCCAACTTCAACCCCAGACTACCTCCAAAAGATTTTACGTGCATCATGTTTGCTAACTCTGAGGTGACACATATATTAGAGAAGATAATCTTTCTTTCTGAAAAGCTTCCTGTTCTCCTGAAATCAACTTAGGTAACATCGTTGAAATATGAGTAGCAATAATCTTAGGAATTAACTTAAAAAATAACTTCCCAAGACAAATGGGTCTAAACTAAGTCACCTTGGAGGCTGATTCCACTTTAGGAATAAGAGAAATAAAATTGGAGTTAACCCCTTTCGTAATAATCCCTTCCCTAAAGAAATTTTGAATTGCCAAACATACCTCACCACCCACTATATCCTAACAACTGCGATAAAATGTACCTGGAAAACCATCTGGACCAGGGGCACTTGAAGGATCCAAGTCAAACACCGCCGCTCTAACTTCCTCAGCCGTAGGGATCTCCAAGAACGTTGCATTATCTTCAGAAGTAACAATCTCAGGAATACACGAGAGAATCTCTACCCTGCCAACTATTGAATCTTTTTCTGAAAATTCTCAAAATGGGATGCAATATGATGACCAATAGCTACAGGATCCGAAATCAAATTGCCATCACTTCCTTGAATATAACGAATAACATTCCTACCTCTCTTGATTTTAGCAGACATATAGAAAAACTTGGAATTTCGATCACCCTCCCGAAGCCATCGAATCCTTGATTTTTCTAACCATATCTTCTCTTGCAGCTCTAAGGCCTTTGAGTAATCACTCCTGGCTACCAATTCCTTATCAAACAATCTATCAGAAAAACCCTCTAACTCAATATTTTCTTGAATCTCATCAAGAGCTTTTTTAGTTTTTTGAACCTCAACATCTGCATGAGGGAAAGTAGAGGCCGCCCAACTTCTCAACTGATTCTTCATTCTCTTTAATTTTCCCGCAACCACATAGATAGGTGTCCCACTAATTGGGACCTCCCACGACTCACGAACCACCTTCAAAAAATCTGAATGCTCCACCCAAAATCGCTGCATCCTAAAAGGGTTATTTACAGGATGAGGAATGCCATCACAAGAGATCACAATAGGAGAGTGATCAGAGTAATTAATGTAGGATTTATTTCCTTATTTGTCCCAATTGACCATTGATTGGATTCTATTATGAAAACCCAATATTTGATTTGATTACAAATTAGCTTGGATTCTATTAAGGAAATCCACCATATTAGTTTGGTTGCAAATAGGGAAAAATTGCTCTCTAATTGATTGGCCTACCTTAATGGGATATAGGCATTGTGTTATTAAAGGAGACTAGGTCCCCCCTTGTATGGTTACGTACTAAACTCACCCATTAGAAGAGTGCATTGAGAAAGTACCAAGGTGAAAAACCTACCTCTAACAAGAAAAAGAAGGTTGTTTATTTGTGCAATGACGGCATCAATGGCTGCATCAAACTCAGCTGGAAACAATACACCATTGACAGTGAATGGTCTGTCGTTTCTCCTCTTTTAGATTGAAATGGTTCATAGTGTATTGGCAAGATCCTTATTATGATTTAGGAATTATTATATTTTAAATTCTATCAGTGGTATCCGAGCTTGGATTTGCCAATAGGTTATGGATCGTTTTAAAATTAAGATCAACCATGAAAGTACCTATTTTTTTTATTAGAATTATTTATTATTGGGTATACGCCATTAAGGAGGCTGAAATCAACCATGTCATAGGTTGAAATCAACCATTAAAAGGGCTGTAATAATTGGTTATATTCATATGATTTTTAGATTGAGATTGAGATAAGGATTTCCATTATAAAACATATTTGATTGGATTTTCTAAATTCTTTTAATGATTTAAGTACTGAGCTTTTCTTCTTTAATTTTATAGTGATGGGCTGAGTTTTATTTATTTTTTATGTGATTAGGATATGGGCTTTAGCCCATGTAATGTTTGATTCAAATCAGACTTAAACCCATTACTGTAGCCCATTAAGCTCAATAGCTTATTAAGGGGTTTATTTGATCTAAAATCAAATCAAATTGAATCAAACCATACCAAATCAATTTTTTGAACCAAAATAATTGGACCAAATCAATTTGGTCCGAATTAGGCCAGGTTGACCCGAGCCTGACCCGATGGGTCAACCCATGACTTGACTCGTCGACCCAGATTTTTGACCCGTCGAGTCGGCTAGCTACCTATCGGAATTCGATCGCCATTGGTCAACTTTTCGGCATTGTCCGAAATATTCCGACAGACTCTGTTTTGTTTAATATATATATATATAAATTGATTTATATATTTATGTTCAAGAAACAGTTTTCTGTTTTTGTTCTGAAATAGTATTCTGTTTCTATTTTGGAACAGTTTTGTGTTTCTGTTCTTTATGCCATTAAAAAAAATTTAAATTGTTTTTTACATGTGTTTCTATTTATTTGTGTTCTATTTATGGCAGTGTATGTTTTTTGTTTCTGTTTATGAAAACAAACATGTTTATGTACTAAAACTTTAAGTAATAAAAAAACACATAGTAGGGACAAACTTCACCTTTTTATGACGGAATTATTTATATGACAGAATCATTAAATAACCACTTTCGTTGTGATTATGTATTCATTTAGAATCTATTTTTGATTCCGTCTTTTTCTATATTTGCTATTATAGGAGAACTTTAAGATAACATATTGATGACCCTAGTTACATTAAACTTTGGGATAATTAAATTAATAATTTAATGATGTCATAAATGATTAGATGTTAGAATTTTAGGAATAAGACTAAGGAAACTAGTGATTCGATTGCCGCCAAAGCAGATCAATCATGAAAATTCAAAGTGATTGAACTAAAAATAACTGTATCCAAACATCATTAAATAAATGACATCATAAAACCCTATTTTAAGGCATTAATGACATTCACATGGCTGAGAAGAGTAGGAGTATCCGAAGGTACACACTTCTCTCAATTGTATCGAATTTAACTGTTAGCCTTAAATATAAATGAAAATTTATCCCATAATTATTGCTTTTAGTTTAAGATATTAGGTAATGCAATTAGGTTGAACGAGAGTATCTAAAGGTACATGTTTCATCGTGGTTGTGATGGCTATAACCGTTAATCCTAAGCATAATTGTGATAACATCAAATTAAAGATAAAATTATAAGACATTATGATAAACCATTAGTCTAACAGTTGGGTTGGAATGGGAGTGTCCAAAAGCACACATTTTTGTTTGACTATCTAGATAGATTTTTAGTCCTATTTAATACTATTTGTGATTCTGTTATTAACATAAACAAGTTTATTATGTACACTTCAATTTATATCATATTTGGAATCAAATTCTTGTAATTTATGATTCTATTAATGATTGTTTATTATTTTTATTTTAGTTTTCATTGACTTGGGAGACTATTTATGAGAAAAATAAGTATAAATTGATGTATACATGCAATATTAAAAAACTCTTTACGTTGAATGTATGCTAAGTGAAAGTATATCACCACTGAAGTTTAAATAGTACAAGACATTAGTGATCATGCAGTTGGGTTGAATGAGAGTATCTAAAGGTATACATTTATTTTGGTTGTATAGATTATATCTTTAGTTCTAGACTTGAAGAGTGATATACATATTTCATTTAAAAGAGTTTAGGATATTAATGATCGTATAATTGTGTTGAATGAGAGTATCCAAAGGTATACATTCTTCTTAGTTGTATGGATTATATACTTTAGTCCTAGACATTGTTATGAGATACAATCAATTAAAATTGAAATCATATAGCGATTTAGAGCATTAATGATCATATAATTGGGTTGAATGGGAGTATCCAAAGGTACACATTCTTCTTAATTGTATGTATTGTATTATTGGCTCTATACATAAAAGTATAATATATTCAATTTAAATGAAAATTTTAGGTCCTCATGATGATCATTATATGACAGTCAAAGATGGAATGAGAACATCCAAATGTATACATTTTTGAATGACTGAGTTGATCTATATTCAAAAGCCTATAGATCAAGATAGAATGTGAGTATCTAAATGTACGTCTTTCTTGTTCATTTTGATGCTTTAAATATTTTTACCCTAAGGATGACCTGTAGGTGTCTTCCAACACCTGTAAAGTGAACCACTAGCATGTTACTATCTCGATCCCAAATGATAGATTGTAATGATATAATAAGTTACTTTATTACTATTAAAACTCAAAGCCTAATATTATGGTAGACATATGTTATTTACTTTTCTTTAATAAGAATTCTATCTATCATGTTCCCTATAATAAATCATTCATTACTTAGATTATGTTAAATTCATTTTCTTAAAAGTTTAGACCCTTTAAGATCTATCATTATGTAAATGAAAGTGGAACTTAGATTAGATCCTAAGAATGTGTGTTCAAAAGGAATTGAGACTGAAGCAAGATGAAAAATGAATGATTCTCTATATATTAGAATATGAAAAATTACACCTATAAAGCTAATGAATCCTCCACAAAGATTTTAAATCTGACAATGGAAAGTGATACTTCCAGAAAGAATGTTAGATAAGGATTGGTTTGAAAAGAAGGGCAACAATGTAAATCCTTACATGTTTTCAATTCAATATTAACTAATCTCATGTGATGATTGAAAGATTCACTTGGGTGTTATTATTAATCTTCCATGTAAGGATATCTCATGATATTGAATCCAAAAGGAATGTAGGAGTAGAGTCTAGCTGAATTTAAAAGAATGCAGAGTAAAGTCAAGTGGAAACCTGATAGATGCTAGAGTTCGAGTAATCGATACTCATTATTGATATTGATAATGGATTCCAAGTAGACCTTATGAATACTCTATATGTTCTAAACTTATCTAGACTTCACTCTGTAATGTACAACTTTAATTTGGTGAATAAAGTTGTAATATTTATAAAGATAATAATCTAGTTTATACTAAATATTTATATAGTGGTATTTATAAAATTATTTTGGATAATATTTCTCTTTTAGAAACTCTCTTCTTACGTTGTATATAACAATGTTGATTCCACGCCCTTATGACATAAATTCTTGCGTCATATATCTAGACCTAGAAAAGAGAGATTAATGAAGGAAAGAATAATGTCAAGTCTTGACTTCACTGATTTCAATATTTGCTTATATTACATTAAAGATAAGTAATCTAAGTAAAACATAGTAACCGTCATAAGGATTATTGCATTTATCAATTCTTTAAGATAAAGGGTATAACTTTCCAATACATAATTCTCGGTATACTTGGCATTGCAGAAGACGTAATCGTACCCTTATGAAATTGGTACGTAGCATGATAGGAAATGTTTCATTGTTTGAATTTCATAAAATAAAATTTGATCTTAAAATCATAAATTATTATTTTTTAGGTAATTGTTAGTGGTCAAATTACTGTATCTTTGAAAGCACTTATAGTACCAGAATTGTGTAAATATGAACAACTAGATTTTTAGAGGATAATAAGATTTATGGGAGTGAGAAACCATATAGTGTGGTGTTTGAAAAATATTAGATTTTGCTACTGTTGTTTGTATATCGTGATAGTATTGTTCCATAGGTGACTATTGAAAATAATCTTGTGAACAAACTATGAAAGATGTAATACTCTATGATGTATAAGGCAAGAGGTTCAGCTTTGTTGTGACGGATCAAGTGAAGAAGTTCGTTCGATTTCAGACTTGATGACCTGCAGGAAGATAGGTTTAAGTATTAGAAATCCAACTTCCCCATCACCTCTTGAGGTTCACTGGTGTAAGCCTTCCAGGGCGTGGATGAAGATCAATGTGGATGGAAGTTCGCTTGGTAACCCAGGTAATGCAGGTGCTGGTGGTGTTCTACGGGATGATAAAGGCAAGGTAATCGACTCTTTTAGCATTTTTCTGGGAGTCAAACAAATATATGAAGCTGAATTTGAGGCAGTCTTGGAGGGTATTTTGCTAGCTAGACACTATCATGCTAGGGGTGTTTGGATTGAGTCAGACTCAGCGTCCGTGGTCTCAGCAGTTCAAAGAAGGGAGATTCCATGGTTTGCCCTGCAGAAATGGAGATCTGTTATTTCCTTTTTGGAGTTGGTGCAATGGAAGATCACTCACTGTTTTCGTGAAGCTAATGTAGTCGCAGATTTTCTGGCTAGGAAAGCATCTAAATCTTGTACTTCAGAATTCTCAGTGGAGTTCCCGAGACATGTAGTTGATGAGTTAGCTTCTGATGCATTGGACAGGCACCGTTTTCGATTTGGCTAAGCCCTTTGCTTGTTCCCTCTGCTGATGGCCATGCCGAAGGTGGAGGTTGCAAGTGGGTTTAGTGGGATCGGCCTGCCCTTTTGTATTTTTCTTCGTTTTGCTTTGTTCTCTTTTAATAAAATGACCTTTTACCAAAAAAAAAAGATGTAGTTATCACAGAAAATACTATGAATGTTCTTCAATCAAGATTTATGTTGGACCTTTGAAAGTTAAGAGGTCTGCTATTCCTGATGGTTGTATAGTATATCTCTAAGAATCAGAGTTTGATGCAATTATGATGTAGATTCTCTTAAAAGTGGATAGATGCCATAAAAAATGAGATGAAATCAGTTAGTGACAATGATGTTTGGCAGCTTATTCAAACTACCTAAGAACTTTAAGGCAATTTGTTGTATGTATTTAAAACTAATTGCAACTCGAAAGGTAATATTGAAAGATATCAAGCTAGACTAATTATAAAGATTTCACTCAGAAAAGAAAGAGGACATTGATTACCATGAAACCTTCTCTCTTGTCTCTAAGAAGGATTCTCTTAGGATCATTTTAGCATTGGTGGTTTATTACGACCTGGAGCTTTACCAAATGGATGTGAAAAGTATATTCTTGAATAAACGCTTAAATAAGGAAATCTACATAAACATGTATGAAGAATTTAATGAATAAGGAAGATTTAGTGTGCATATATATAAGAAATTCGTAAATAGAGTTAAACAAGTTTTCTGATAGTGGTATATATCATGCTTAACCAAAATTTCTTTTATTTTCTTTAGATTTATTGTAAATATCTTTATAGATGCATATATTTGAAACTTAGTGGGAGCATGCTTATATTTTTGATTTTGTATATGAATAATCTTATTTAGATGAGCAATACGAAATTGTTTCTCTCAATAACTTATAAATGAGAGATATAGGTTTAACTTTTTTTGTTATCGACTTAAAGATATATTATCGTATATCTCACCAATTATCTAAGCTACATAGGAAACCTATATTGATAAAGTTTAGAAGGATACAATATGTAGATTTGTTGATCAAGTGTTGTATCTATAATCTAATGTGATAAAATTGATTTAAGGTAGTGCCCATAGAATATTCAGAATGTATGTAATATTTTCGGCACTCGTCATGACATTAGTTCCATATTGAGTAACTATGTGATTGAAAGTAATAAGATACCTTCAGGGAACTAAAAATTGCATGCTTACCTATAGAGAATCTGATTATTTGAAAGTGATCAGATATAAGGACTCTGATTATGTATGATGCTTCGATGTAGAAAGTTTATATCTAGACATGAGTTTCTACTATATGGTGAGGCAGTTTCTTTGAAGTTTAAGAAGAATAATTGACTATCTGCTTTTATTTTGAAAGCAAAGTTCGTGGTATGTTTTGAGACCACATCTATAGCAATATTGTCATTATCTCAAGACTTCGGGTTGTCGACCCCATTTGGAGTCGCTGAGAATATATTGAGACAATATTGCAGCTGTGAATTACTCCAAGAATGATAAGCATTTTTGTAAAGCAAATTTTTTTTTTGGAGTTTAATACAGTTTTATAAATATAAGTTAGAAACAAGAATATATATTGTACATATCATGACCAATATGATGATTATGATTAAGGCATAAGTGCGCCAAAGTTTTATGTAGATCTTATTGTAGGCATGAGTCTGATTAAGAATTAATGTGTTTGGTCATTTGTATTTATACTTGACACTCTTTTATGGTGATCACACTATATGTGGTTTCTGAATGTTTCTCATTTTATCATTATGTGTACACATTTCTTTGACATAAATGAGATATTATTGTTGGACCATTTATTATCTGTTTCCCTGCTTAAGAATCGGTTTGGGTGGGATTGTTGATACTGTGATTATGGAAGGGAGTGTGTCGACGGATAAATGATGCATAACCGCCATAGTTCATATCAATAGTTTTATTCATTCAAGGTACTATTGAATGCGACCAACGGATAAGGTGTTTTATTAAAGTGGCCATATTGAGTTGTTTTCTAAAATTGTTGGAATCCAATAATTGTCGTTTTAACAAACAAATCTTTTAACTTGTTTTTCATAAATAAAACTTGGGTTGTTGTGAACTGGTCAAATGGTTCAAGTGGGAGATTGTAGGATTTATTTCCTTATTTATCCCAATTGACCATTGATTGGGTTCTATTATAGAAACCCTTTGATTTGATTGCAAATAAGCTTGGATTCTATTAAGGATATCCACCATATTAGTTTGGTTGTAAATATGGAAGATTGTCTCTAATTGATTGGCCTACCGTAATGAGAGATAGGCATTATGTTATTAAAGGAGACTCCGTCCCCCTTGTATGGTTACGTACTAATCTCACTCATTAGAGGAGTACATTGAGAAAATACCAAGGGAAGAAACCTACCTCCAACAAGAAGAAGAAGGTTGCTCATTCGTGCAACGACGGTATCAATGGCTACATTAAGCTCCGCTGGAAAAACAACACGCCATCGACAATGAACGGTATGTCGTTTCCCCTCTTTTAGATTGAAATGGTTTATAGTGTATTGGCAAGATGCTTACTACGATTTAGGAATTATTATGGTTTAAATTCCATCAATTACAAGTCAACACGCGTTGTGAACAACCGAAAAAAGCATCCAGCCACTCCTCATTGCACATACTCCGGTCCAAAACTGCCCTTACATTTCCAACACACCTATTATTCGACCAAGTGAATTTGCAGCCATGCAACAGGATAGAAATCAGTGAAGCCATATCCACCATGGCTGAAAATTCCTCTGCCAACCCAACAACGAACAACCAGGTCCCGTTTCTCAAGAGAAAAAAGACAAGCATTGAAATCACCAAAAACCATCCAAGGGATTGATGACCCTGAGATGGTACATAAATCACACCAAAACTGCCGTCTATACACCTTGAACGAGCTCGCATGCACCACCGATAGGAAGAATTTGCAACCCCTCGCTTCAACAAACATAGAAACCTGTTGATCTGAAGAGAGAACCACCACCGATTTCCGAATCTCAGTCTTCCATAGGACCCAAATATTTGGGACTTTGTCAGCTCTAGAGTTATGAATAAAATCACAACAATATCCCGAAGAATTAAAAAATAATTTAGGACACCTATCTGGACTACATTTTGGTTTTGCCAAACAAACCACCATTGGATTATGATCCTTTATGATCAAGCGCAAAGCAGCTCTTGCTCTGCGATTACCTACACCTCTTACATTCCAAAAGAGGAGCTTCATACAAAACTAATGAGAGTTGTGCACAACCAGAGATCGATTTGAACTCGCCCCTGCTCTACAATTCCCTTGAACCGCATTGTCAACTAAAGTCATCTCCATAACCCGATTACTACGTCAAAGAGTACCTTGTAAATTCCCCACAGCAGCACCTAGAGCATTCTTCGACCTCTTACAAGTAACTGGAATAAAATTTCGAACTTCCTGATCCTCCCCATCCTCCAATAGATCATAATGGACAATTGCCAACCGCCCATTATTGTAACAATCAACCAAAGGAGAAGAGCACCGCTCATGACCAGCATTGACAACTTCCCGTGGACTACCCTCAAGAACTACAACAATAGTTCCTTCACCCACCGCTCCATGCAAATCAATATGGTTATCACCCACATCCAATGGGTCCAGTCCACCTGCCGCCCCATCCACCAATCCACTAGGGGAGAAATTAATGGGAAGAGAAGTGTCCTCATTATATTCTACCACAATATTCTCGGGCAAAACACAATCAGAAATTGCATTACGTTCTAAAATTTCCTCTCTCTCTCCACTGGTAGTTGTAGAAAAAATAGGAAACAAATCCCCACCTTCTCGATTGGGTGCAACCACCTCATCTCCTCCAGCTGTAGGAGATCCCATAGGATCCTACCTTCCAAGATTGGAACACCCCTCTCCCTGCTGAGTTTGAACTTCCCGTGGCCTCCATTCTTGCCGACGGCACTGAACCACCGGTCTCTCTACATCACTTGAAGCTGCTGGCATCTTCTCCTTTCCCTTTAGTGATGGACAAAAATACTTGCTACACACCACACATCGAACAGGAGGATCTTCAAAAATCACCTTTTGTTTAAAAATAAACGAATCTGCCGAACCAACCTGATCGCGTTCCACATATAGAGCTCTTCCACTCGAGGTAGCGAATCATCAAAGTCAATGCACACCCGAACAAAGTGCCCATAATGGGACTCTCTAATGTTTCTGTCAATTGCTACCGGACTACCCACCGCCTTGGCTAAAGATAATAGAATTTCCTCATGCCAATACTCCTATGGGAGATTTGGAAAACGAATCCAAGTCAATCGATGTGTAATATCTTGTTCCTGTACTTGAAAATCCGCTCTACATCTCTGAAATCGAAGCAACTGTCCCTCCACACGTACAGGACCTCGTTTCCAGATTGCCGCCATATCTGCTTCATTCTGGAACCGAAACATCACAAATCATTTACCCAACGATTTGAGCACTACCTGCTCCTTTAACGTCCATGATTTATTAACATAATCACGTAAATCATTCATGGACAAGGATCTGAAATTCAAACGCCCCAGCATTGTAAACTAAAGCAATTCCAACTAAACCTATATCTGGGTCTTTGTTGAGAGTCCCAGTTTAGATCATAAGTAATAAATGAAGAGTTATATTCCAAGAAGTAGAGTTTCTAGTTATGGCTGCATGTTTTACAAGTTTATTTGTTCCCATGTTAATCTCTCTGTAGTAGTGAGAAATTCTCTACCTTATGTTGTCCAAGTACTCTTGAATTACCACTATTTTTACTTCAAACACTAAGAAATCAATTAATTCCTTATACCATCAATGGAGTCACTTTTGATCCACAATTAAGTGTTAACTAGTTCTATATTAATTTGGAACAATTTTTTCTTAGAAACTGGTGAGAGCACTTCCTGATGGCCCACTTATTTTCTTTGAGTAAAACCTTTCCTAACACAAGTCTTGCATCATAGTGCTTCACTTTTCCCAAAACTAGAATATATATACTAGCTCAAAACGAGTGGTACTGTCCCGATGATCACTTCAACAGTCAGCTCTAATCCATTAACTTATACTTTCTTTCTTTCTCATTCACTTAGCTTCTAATGAACTGCCATTCCCTCTAATATTTAGTTTCTAGCTCTCGAATGCTATCCTATCTACCCTTTTCCATTATTCAATCTTTTCACATTTTGGTTTTCCATTTCTCTACATTTTTTTTTTTTTTTCAAAAAGGGTGCTCCATGGTAGTGATCATAACTCCAGGACAAGCCCCCGTAAGGTAAGCAATGCTTCCGCAGGAGCAATGGGCGATAGTGACCATGCCAAGACTCGAACCCACAACCAGCCGACTCGAGCGGTGATGAGTTGAGGGCATTTTCACCACTAGGCTACAAACCCCATTGGTATTTTCCATTCTTCTACACATAACCTAGATTTCCCTATTCTTATAGGCTTTTTTTTTTGTTGGTAAAATTTTGCACTTTAATCTTTACCTTTGTTTGTTTTCTTCTTCCTCACATATGGCTAGTAACACATCTACTGACCATCCTTCCTTTCTTGTGTAATATGCCTTAATCTATTTAGATGATTATGTACACTGCTAATTTCATCATAATAGATTGAGTTAAATATAGAAAATAAAGTGTTTTTTTTTTTTTTCACTAACAACGGGTATCTAGGCCGAAACTAAACCCGCGGGCCAACAATAAAGTGCTCAATACTACCTTAAGAGGTGCTTTTATAATGTTCACCTAGTGCCTGCAAATATGCTTTCAGAGTATTTCTCCACCCCCACTACTTATAATGATCAATCTCATGATCAATAGTTTTATCAGTAGGTTCAGGTGGCTCTTCCTCATGGATGACTATTTCTATATTCATGTACCCAAAGGCAATAAACGCCTTGTCATTTTATTTGGAAAAATTAATTTATGAAAGTATTGGAGTATAGGATAACAAAGAAGAAATTGAAATACGGTTCCGATAAATTATGCTCACAACAATATTTTATGCTATGATTTAATCTTTATTCACATAATGTAGTTGAGAGTAAGATCTACTGAGTAATCGTGGTGCATTATTACAATCCTTCATTTGGGTCGAGATTGCAACTGCAATATAATCTATTCAATCGATGATATATGATCACCATGGGGTTGATCAAATATGTACGGTTCAATTAAAATGTCTCCCTACCTTTTGGCATAAGAAAAAATTTATCAAATTGTATGCATCTATAATCCAATCCCATTTAAGTTGTTCATAAATGGGATCTTTTGGTTCTTCCACAAGCTACCAACTCAAATGCCATTTTAAATACCAGTAGAATTATGCAAATAAAGTACACTTTAATCCACTTTAAAATATCAAAACTCAACAATTGGCCACTTTGGCAGTTATCAAATTATTGAATTCTTTAATTTCAAATGGAAAACCTTATTAGTGGTTGTCTGAACTTTATCAATCATAATTATTGATTGATACAATAATACATAATTTTCTCAAGATTAAATGTATTGATAAAACTTGAATTATACCAAAAAATAAATAAATTGACAAAGTAAATCACTTTCACTAAAGCTGTGTTTAGTTCAAGAAATTCTCATTGTGTTTGGTATGTCCTGAACCAAGAGAAGATTCTTTTATTTAAATTTCATAATTCACCTTGGGAATGGTAAAGTTTACTTTTGCTGTAAAATAGAAAAAAAAAAAGTGTTATCAAAAACATTAGAAAACAAAAGAAAATAAATAAAAAAATTCTTAATTTTTCCCTTTACTGATAGCCAAACAGATATATATATATATATATATTTTTTTTTTCCTCTTTTCTAGATTCTTTTTCTTTTCTTCTCTTCTCTTCTCTCCGCTACAAATCACAGCGGATAATTCTGACATAGTTCACTTTCACTAAGAACACAATTCACTTCTTACTTAGAAAGACATTCTATTCATGCATAAATCACTTCCATTGATCAAGCGTTTTCCTATTGATCAAATGGTCATACCAACGCGCGTTCAGGTGAGAATCACTTCCATCAATAAGATGCGTTCACATAATTCTTATCCTTATAATTTCTGATAGATGAAGTTGGAGAGAATTTGAGATTCATACCTTAATAATTAGGTGAAAATAGGTTTCAATCCAGTACTCATAAACTGTAATTCAAGAACCTATGCTACATATTTTACAATTGCCATACGATATATGCACAAAGTAAACTCTTATTTTTCAGTCACAAAATGTGCTATAATCTATATTTATGAGTTTCTATATAAAATTATGAGTGGGACGATAATTCAATAGATACATATTATCATCTTATGTGTGCTAATAAGATTGTCAACTGAACCACCTAGGAAGATTTATATGGAAAAGGGTTCCTTAAATGGCAACGTGAGCCTTGCACCGCGGTAATCAATGGGAGTACTCATGGAATCATCAACAGTGTCAAAATTCCATTTTTTTTATAGGAACAGGGTGGTCATTTTTCCCTCCTTGTGCTTGGGTGTAGGGGCAGCATTGTCTTCTAGGATTCTACAAATTTATTTTTGGCAATAGAAGCTTGCCGATCTGGCACAAGAAATGTCAGACCCACAGGCTAATGAAAGCATTGGAGGGAGCGTCTTCAGCTCACATGGGGGGGCAATGTGGTCATTTCATGTTTGCTATGTCTGGCGTTTCTCAATGCCAGACCAATAGGTTCTGTTTCCCTTTATTTTTATTGCTTATTCTCACCATCCAACAAATGATTAACAAAATCAATGTTAACAGCTGTATCCCATGAAAATCGTCAACAGTTGCTGCACCGATGCATTGAGCATCGAGTGGCTAGGAGCCCCTTGGGGTGCATGCCCAAATGCTCTTAGCCATCTGATACTCATTGCACCTCATTGCTCACTGCAAAAGATGTGGACTCTGGACCTATCCTAGAGAATGGTTCCTCTGCACGCAACCTTACTAATGTAGGTATATGCCAATGTGCAAGCCAATGGGAGAACAAGTAAGAGCATCTTCAGCTCAGGCATGGTCTTTCTGCACCTGTTTGTCTAGGTGTAGACACAAACGTAAGTGGGTAACATTCTTTTTTCTAAAAAAAAATAATAATTAACAAATTGACAAAGATGATTATATTTGGATTTTCCATTTTATCAAACACCAAAAAGCAACTGTTTTCCAAAATAGAAAGAACTAAAAATGTTGGAAGAAATTGAAAGGGACGATCCCATCACAAAATAGAAACCGATAAAAATTCTATCTGGGCCGGGATTTCAAGATATTTGAACAAATAGAAATTATAGAAGTGGGAAAAAATTCGTTAAAAATAAACAAGATTAAGCAAACATGAACTGCCATAACAACTGTGATGGAAGATTGGGAAAATTGCTTAATTCGGTAATCCGCATGAGGGTAGTTCCCGCTTTACAGCATTGCCGAGGTCTCAGATCTTCCAACGACAATGGAAATTCAAGACATTTGCAACCCAAATATGGATATTCTTGTATCCGAATACTATATATAAAGATTAACGAAACACCTTTTTTCGATCTGTTACTTATTTTCTCTATCGATTTGTTCCTGTTGAAACAAAGACACAAAGGAGGAGAAGGAGGAGGAGGAGAAGGTGGTTGTGGTGGTGGTGAGGGAGGGAGGGAGGGAGGGAGGTCTGGGAATAGATGGGAATGACGAAGGAATCAAGTAGGAAGTGAAAATCGGGTTCTTTCGCATTCAATTTCATCAACAAAAGGTATAAACAAATAATTAATATAATAAAATATACATTCAATGGTTCTTCCTCTTTGTTGAAAGACAAGCTTTGGTCTAGAACTTCAAGTTAGACTTAAACTCCAAAACTTCACAAGCTTTTGAGTACAACTTCAATGGTAAAAAATATTTTTTAAAACCAATCTATATCCTTCTCTTTTTGGAGAAGGAATAATCAGAAACATAGAAAAGATAAAATAGAGAGAAGAGACTAGAGTCTTGTGTGTGTGTGAGAGAGAGATGGGGGGGTTTATATTATGTGAAATAACCTAAAGGGGGGTGAATAGGTTATACTAGTGGAAATTAAAACTTTTCGAGATCGTATCTCCAAGTGTGATTGCGAATTAAAACTAAAGCAGCATAAAAGAAATAATTACAATCACATAACACAAGATTTATAGTGGTTCGACTCAATCTGAGTCTAGTCCACTCCCTACAAGAATCCTCTTGTAAGGTATTCCACTAGTTCTCCCTTTCAGTACGGTAGGTAGGGAAGAAAATCTTTACAATCTTTTTCACGGATAAGAGTATCCTACAAATCCCCTTTACAGGTAGAGAGGCGCCTTTACAATCTCTTTTGGAGGTAAAGAGACACCTTCCTCTTTTTAGGATAAGAGAATCCTTACAACCCTAAGTACTGTCTAGAATTGTAAAAACAGTAAATTTAAGAATTAGTAGAATAAGAGGAATACCTCAAGTGTGGTACAAATGAAGAGAATGAAAGATGAATAATGCACCTTTTGTAAAATCCTCTCTATGGCTTTGACTTGCACAGGAGAGAGAGTGGAGGACTTGATTGGGACTTGAGCTCTTACAGGAATTCAATGACTTGAACAACTCAAGTAGGATATAATAATCTTAATGACTCTTGAATGCTCACAATAGTGCTCTTAATGCTTTTGCTTAATTGATATTTAATTAAGAGCAACTAGGGTATTTATAGGTGAACTTAGTGAAGCATTTTTGGCAGGAAATCAAGCTCTAATAGTCGTATTCTAGGACCACCGATCGACCGCCATCGGTAGTTGATCGACCAGAAAGAGCCGTTAGGGACAAAAACTAGCCGTTGGAGTTCTTCTAGAGAGGCACCGTTCGACTGGGACATTTTGCTGGTCAACCGGCTATGGTCTTGGACAGTTTCGATCAATCGCTACATCTAGCCGGTCGACCGTTAGCTTGACAGGCCCTGCTTTGATAGAACGCTACTATACTAACCAGTCCTCAGTATTTTGACCATAACTATTTGGTCCAACCTCGGATTAACTCGAAGCTAGTTGTGTTGGAATCGTGACTCGATTTTCCATAACTTTTATGAGAGTCCATTTCTTGATACCAACTCTGAGGTTGCCCAAAATACCCTTGAGTCAGGTCACTTTGTTTTCATATAATTTTACTAGAACATTTTGCACTCTACCACCTAAGGTCATTCTATTATGATGCATGAGATGCGTGCATATGTAATGTGGGTACAAATTACAAATTATACTATCTATCCTATTGTCTTCATCTTGGTCTTGAGATCTTTATTCTTGGTCTTGAGATCTTCATCCTCAGTCTTGAATGTCTTTGGGCTTCAAAGTCATGTCTTCATGAGTTCTTCCTTGATGTCTTGATTCGACTCTTCTAAGTGTGTCTTCAAACTAATTTTACTTTCTTCAAACTAATCACACTTTATCAAATTGAGTTAAAGACACATGTTTGTTTGTTAACACAAAAACACATTAAGGAGTGTGGGCATATTCCCCAACAGTATGAACTATTCCCAAGAGTCACCCTAATCTCTTCTTTCCCAAAATCAAGGCTTCTTAATTTGGAATCTAAATTCCCAAGAGTCACTCTAATTTCTTCTTTCCTAGATTCACGTAATCTTATCTGGACCATATTGCTTGTTTCCAAAGAAAGGGAAGAGGCAGAGTCTAATAGAGATGATCCAATCCTATAATTACTTTATTAAGATAGGATTAGAAAAATCAAGTATTTAATAAATATGAAATTACCCAAGTATCCCCACTGACCAACACCCTCATTATGGAATATTAGGGACGCATGAAATTACTGCCATTCCCTTATGCCATAGTATATAATTCAAGGGGTGCGCATGCAAATGATGGGATTGGTTAAGATATGAACGCATTAAACCTTAGAACTATTTCACAAATAGTATAGAGCTTTGATTCCAATCCAACGGCATGCATTGAAACCCCACATTGGTATTCCCCTATAAGGGCAGTGATTACCTTGTTGACATACCAATTAATCATGCAAATTAGAAGCACAACCAACATAACGGCGTTGGTCCAATTTGGTCCTCTGTCATTGTAATGTCTAAGTGTACATTTCATTCACATGCTGAATAGTATCTCTCAGGCTTAAGATAGATGTGAAATTGTGTTTATCCTATTATTTAGCACAGGCAGCTATGCGTGCCGGATATGACATAGTAGACCCTTCACCAACACACACACAATATGTGTGCTTGCATTCATATCCCGACATCACCATGTCTGGTCATACGTAATACGACAACCATATGATATGGATGCCCAGTACAAACCCTAGTTGTGACTAAATTTAAACAAAATATAGACACAGTTGCATTTTTATGATCACATGTGATAAAATAAGAAAAAAATCTATTTATGAAATGAATTGGTTCATTATGTGAAACCGGGTTTGATAGACACAATATCCAATAACCTCCCACTTGTACATTAAAGCCAATCCCCCATGGTTCTAACACATATTTGCTCTAAGTGTTTCTAAAACACTGCCTGAGACAATCCTTTGGTCATATGATCAGACACATTATCAACTGTGTCAATCTTGGATACTTGCACGTCACCTCGCTGAATAATCTCTCTATTGAGATGATACTTTCGCTTTATGTGCTTGCCCCACTGATGAGACCTCGGCTCTTTAGCTTATGTGATAGCCCTTCTATTGTCACAATATAGGGTAATAGGGCCTTTGACAAGCTTAGGGACAACCTTTGGTCACTCAATAGCTTCCTAAGCCAAACACCTTCCTTAGCCACATCACATGCTGCCAAGTAATCGGCTTCAGTAGTGGAATCGGCTGTAGACTTTATTTTGCACTCCTCCAAATGATAGCACCCCCACCCATTATGTAAGCCATCCTAGAAGTGGATTTTCTATCATCTTTATCAGTCTGAAAATTCGAGTCTGTATAATCTGTGACTAATAAATGATCAGATATAAACACCAAAAAATAATCCTTAGTCTTTCTCAAGTACTTAAGGATATTCTTGACAAAATCCCAATGCTCTCTTCCAAGGTTTGACTGGTATTGACTTACCATCCCAACCGCATAACATATATCTGGTCTAGAGCATAACGTGGCAAACATAAGACTCCCAACTGCCGAAGCATAAGGGATCCTCTTCATATCTTCAATGTCCTTGGTAGACTGTGGACATTAAGATTTGGATAAACTAACTCCATACTGGAAAGGAACGTATCCTTTCTTGGAGTTTTCCATGTTAAACCTAGCTAGTATTTTATCTATGTAGTTGGACTACGAAAGACCTAGCAATCTCCTTTGGCGATCTCTAACAAGTTTGATCCCAAGGATATAACTAGCTTCACCCAAATCTTTCATGGAGAAAACTGATGATAACCATTGTTTTACCGATGAAAAAAATCCTACATCATTCCATATGAGTAAAATATCATCCACATACAATACGAGGAAAAAAATAGCATTCCCACTAAATTTCTTGTAAATACACGATTTATCAATATTCTGATCAAAGCCAAATGATTTGACCGATTGATCAAATCTGATGTTCCAACTTCTGGAAGCTTGCTTGAGTCCATAAATGGATCTTTGCAGTTTGCATACTTTACTTTCTTCCCCAAGAGAAGAGAATCCCTCTGGTTGATGCATATAGATTTCTTCTTCAAGAAACCCGTTTAGAAATGCAGTTTGAATGTCCATCTGCTAGATTTCATAGTCAAAGTCTGTAGTGATGGAAAGAAGTATCCTTATGGATTTCATCATCGTCACTGGTGAAAAAGTTTCAGCATAATCAATACCCTCCTTTTGTGTATAACCTTTTGCAATGAGTCTTGCCTTAAATCATTCAACCTTTCCATCAGGGCCCTTCTTCCTCTTGAAAGTCCATTTACAACCAATAGGTTTAATACCTGATGGCGGATCAACTAGAGTCCAAACCTCATTGGACTTCATTGAATCTAATTCAAAGCACATAGCTTCCAGCCACTTAGGAGCATCCACATCGTTAAGTGCCTCAGAGTAAGAAAGTGGATCATCATCGGATTCTACTGAAACCATGTGGAACACTTATGCTGATTTCTCTTCTTCTGTAAAGAGGGAATAGCGAGTAGGAGGCCTTACAACCCTCCCACTGTGTCGAGGCTCTTCAGTTGTGGTGGATTCAGTGGGTGTGTCGATTGATCTCACTACTGCAAGTGAATTATCAGGGTTATCTAGTATCTTATGAATTACAACTGATTCTAATTTCTTAAATAGGAACTCTTCCTCTAGAAAAGTAGCATGCTTACTTACTATAACTTTTTGATCAACAGGGTCATAAAAGTGATAGCCTATCGTGCCTTTGGGATATCCCAAGAAATAGCATCTTGAAGTTCGAGATTCTAGTTTGTCCATCTTTTGTTTTTGCACATGTGCGATACAACCCCAGATTCTTAAATTTTATAGGCTGGGCTTTCGCCTTTCCACAAATCAAAGGGTGTCTTTTGGATAGATTTATTAGGAACCCTATTCAAGATATGTATTGCTGTTTCTAAAGCATATCCCCAGAAAGAAAGAGGTAGCTCACAATAAGTGAGCATAGAGCGGACCATGTCCAATAGGGTCCTGTTGCGTCTTTCAAAAACACCATTCTGTTGTGGTGTTCTAGGGTTTGATAGTTGACTAACAATACCCTGTGAAACTAGGTAGTCTCTAAATTCATCTGATAGATATTCTCCTCCATGATCATATCATAAGGATTTAATGCATTTATCAAGCTACCTTTCGGCCTCAGCTTGAAACTCTTTGAACTTTTCAAAGGCTTCAGATTTTCAACGCATTAAATAGATATAACCGTATCTAGAATAATCATCAGTGAATGTTATGAAATATTCAAAACCATACCTAGCTTCAACATTTATGGGACCGCACACATCAGTATGTACTAGTTCCAATAGATCTGTGGCCCTTTTCCCTTTGTTAAGAAAGTGTTTCTTAGTCATCTTACCTTGTAGGCATGACTCATAGGTTGGATATGGCTCAATCCTAAAACTTTCTAAGGGTCCATCCTTAAACTAACCTATTGATTCGGTCGGAATTGATATGACCTAATCTCGAGTGCCATAGGTATGCTGGACTCACCGAAGCTAGTTTTCGTTTCAAATCAGTATTTGTAACAATATTCATTTTAATAGGGCTATCAAAAAAATATAGACCATTTCGTAAATGACTAGATGCCACAAAAGAATTATTAAAACGAATGATTAACTTAGAATTAAAGGAAAAATGATATCCATCCAAAAATAATTTTGAAACGGAAATTATCTTCCTCTTAAAAGAGGGTACATAATAACATTCTTTTAATACTAAAACATTGGAATTAAAAACTAATTTAGAAGTTCGAACAGCTTTTGTCTTAATTTCAGCTCCGGTGCCCATAAGTAAATGCACCGCTTCTGCTTCTGGTTTCCTTGTATTTTCAAACCCCTGCAACATAGTGCAAACGTGACTGGTAGAACCACTATGTACCAGCCAAGAATTGATAGGTTCAACAGACATAACAGACTCATAGAGGACATTGACATCATATGTACCTTCCTTTGGAGACTCCTTGTCTTCCTCTAACTTCTTCATCTTAATGGATGCCAGGTAACCACGACAGTTCCTCCTCCAGTGACCAAGTTTTCCACAGTGGTGGCAATTTCCCTTTTCAGATTTCTTGCCCACCTTGTTCCCAGGGTTAGGCTTCAGAGAAGTATTCCCTTTGTTGCCCTTTTTCTTGTTCCATTTATTCTTCTCTCTGGTATTCACCTCTAGTTTTTCCTTTTTAAGTGACCTCTCTGCCTCTACCAACACTTGGGCGAGTTTAGTCAATTGCAACTCCTTCTCACTGAACTTGTATGACATGTGGAAGGAATTGAAAGAGGATGGCAGAGAACATAAGACTAAACCAGTCTTGTACACCAGAGGGAATTTCACATTCATGGCCTCCTCAAGTTTTTCCAATAAATTTATCATCTTCATAATATGGTCCATGAGAGAGGTCCCCGAGGCAAGCTTGGCATCATGGAGTTCATCCATAGTGTCAAATATAGTATGGACATATTTCTTGTTGAACAATTCAGCAAGTTTGTCCATTTTGGCACCAGCTTGCCTCACATCCTTGATCGAATCACAGATGGACTTGTCCATAGAATTGTGAAATATAAAGTTCTGCTTTTGAATCCCTAACAAAGAAATCCTCATAATGGTCATGTTCTTCCTGGGTGGAATTAGCCTGGGATGGTGGAGGTACTACTTCATCGTGGACATTGATCAATTTTTCAGCAGTCAGAAGCATATTCAAATTGTAATACCAATCATTGTAATTTGGGTCATTCAACTTAGTGTCTGCTATTAGGGACATGAGGGTGTTGTTTATGGTTGTCATTATGAATCTACATGTACAATCATTATCATATGAAATCAATAACCATTAAAATAAAAAAAGACCAATATATATGCAACATTTTTAATGATTCTCTCATAAATTAAGGTCTCCCTCATGACCCTAAATATGAATTGGAATTCATAATCAATTTTCAAGCGACATGCCTTATCGGGGTCATTGTTTAAAATTTGATTCCTAGGACTAATTGGTCCACCATACAAGTTTCTAATATTTTTGACCACCTGAGTGTCATGCTCATAATCCTGTCAGCTGGCATACACTCAAGTCATGTTTATACCTATTGCATTAGTAAGATCCACATAAACATAAGGGATAGTCCGTTGTCGCAGTGCAACCTCACTATCTGCCCTCTTTACCTATCAAATAAAAAATGTGTGCAAATTATTAACGTATACTACACTAGCATTTTCCTGTCGGAATCTGCTGGGTGGCATATGCCAATATTCCCACTCATCTCAATGGGAGGTCATGGCTTTATCTATCTTCCTAGAATAGCCCATATCAAGCATGCTTTTAAACATAGAAGGACTGTCTCACACACATATATACAAGGATATCATCAAAATAAAAAATAAAAAAATAATAATAATAATAAAAAAAAAATTATGGGATGGCATGTTGAATTATTCATGCGATTATATGTCATGCATGAATTAAATTAAAGGTTGCATTAGGAGTGCATCTTGTATGCACAAGGCGTAGCCTCCAAGCTCCAAACATTGTCTTAATCATCCTCAGTCTCTAATTTTTCATCAAAGCCTATGATCATCATCTTGCTATTGCTTTGGAATCAAAGTGAGATCATCATCACGAAAAGGGAAAAAACTATCTCCTGTATAATTACATTGATAAACCTAAAAGAAAAAGAAAAACTATAAATTTTGGTATAATCAAATAAGAATACTCCGATAGGAAACCAACCCACCAATTGGGCTGCCCATGGGAGGGGAGTACATATTCTCAAGAAGAAATGAGGGAGTGAGAAAGAGAGGAGATAAAAGAAACTTATATCAATTTCATAATGCACCTAACCATTCACATCTAATGCAAATATATTACATACATCTCATGTATAAAATCACATCATCATGTAATATGCCATCCATGTCCATTTAAAGCCAATCTCATAATTACATGTGTTAAATTATAAAAATTACAATCATTGGAAAAATAATACAAGGCTAACAATTTGATCAGAGAGAATGCCAATCAAAATTTGAACATCTTTATGTACAAATTTACATACATTATTATTTTTTTTACTAAAAGATCAGATTATATTAATGGATAAAAAGAAAAATATGATACAAGAGCAAGGGCTGATCCTCCACCTTCGGCATTGCCATCAGCAGAGCCTCACCACTGCTAAGAATAAAATCTAAATCTAGGCTGCCCCCCTTCATCTGCAATCAGCTCATTGACCATTATAGGAGGGAGGGTAGCCTCATCAGAGCAAACTCCAGATGAAGCTGTTGTCTTTGCCAAGTAGTCAGCAATAGGATTAGCTTCCCTGAAACAGTGGGAAATCTTCCACTCTACAGAGATCAATTATGAAAGAAGATGACACCATTCTTGATACACGAACCAAGGAATGAGTCTATGGTGAAATAGGGTAATCGTCGCAAAGGAGTCGGACTCAATCCAAAGGTGAGATATGCGCATGTCTCGAGCAACCGAGATGCCTTTGATGATGCTCCAAATCTCAACTGAAAAACTGGTATCCACGCCCACGGAGAAAGTAAAGCAACGCATCATTCTCCCCTGGTGGTCTCAAAAAAAACCTCCACATCCTACATGACTAGGGTTAACAAGGGAGCACCGATTAACATTGAGCTTCACCCAAGTCTAGATAGGCTTGCACCAATGGACTTCCAAAATGCCTTGTCTACTATGAGGAGCAGTTCCTAGATTGAGTCTTTTACAGTTAGTGAGATCCTCAATAGATTTGGGGTAGAATTTTTAGCAACTACATAAAAAGGAAATATCACTTTTTAATGCCATGAAAGACTAATGCTGCACTTCTTGATTTACCCTCATAGCGCCTTTGATTTCTTTCATTCCAGATCGTAACCATCGTGACAAGCAAGCTAGACATCCAGCCCATCTTCAAGGACCATCCTTTACCCTTATTGCACCACCAAACAACCATGTCTATTGTTGAGTCTTTGCTGGTCCAGGCTACATTAAACAGGTCTGAGATCTTCCTCCATAACTCGGTTGAGAAGGCTGCAATCCAGGAATAAGTGGTAAGTAGACTCAGAGTTGGAGCCACTTAGATCACACCTAGAAGGAAGGTGAAATCCTCTCGCTTGAATTTTCTCATTAGTAGGCAGCTTGTCATGCAACCAATCCTAACCCAGGGTGGATAGCCTAGGTGGCAGAAACTTATTCCAAATAACCTTATCCCAAGAAACCGATGATGAAGGGGACCTGAGGGCATTCCAGACAGACTTAACTATGAAGTGACCCATCGGTTCTAAGCTCCAAATGCATCGGTCCTCTATAGGTAGCGATGGGAGATTTATGGCCCTAATTTTTTAGAAAATGTCCTTTAAGAATAAGGAGTCCACTTGAGGTAGCATCCAGAGACTGTCATCAATGAAATCTGACATAGTAGGAGCGGGATTATGAAACACATCCTCACCTAACTCCGACAGCTCCCAAATAGAATGAGACCCTACCCAATTATCTCTCTAGAAGTCAATGTGTCTTCCATTGCCAATGATCCATCTCTCATTATCGGATTCAAACTTCCACATTCTCCGCACCCCTGGCCAAATGGAGGAGCATTTGTAAACTCTCTTGGGTTTGCCATAGCTAGTCAAGAATCTTGCTCTAGTCTCCATGCTTAATCTTCCATGTTAGTTTGGCAATTAGGGCCCTATTAACATCCGTGGGTCTATTGATACCAAGGCCATCCTCCTTCTTGGGCTTGCAGACCTGATCCCATTTGACAGTTACAGCTTTGGAGGTATCAGTCTCCCCTGTCTAGATAAAGTTTTGCATCCATTTTTCAAGGCATTTAATCAGAGTTGTAGGCCACTAGTATATAGAGAAGTTGTGCAAAGGCATACCAAAAATAATTGATTTGACTAGCTCTACTCTACCAGCCATGGAGAGAAGTTTCCCCTTCCAAGCCACTAATTTTGCTTTGATTTTATCCATCACAGGGAGAAGGGGGTCCCTTTTACTCGACCTTGGAAAATTTCAACACCTAGATATTTGGTGGGAAAATTACAGGATGTGATATTTAACTCATCAGAAAGCCACTGCTTCCTCGCCGAAGGGATTTTTCCCAAAAACAATTTACTTTTTTCTAAATTGAAAAGTTGACCTGAGCAGCTTTAGCTATCAAGGAAAACCCTGAGATTTCTGACATACCTTTAGAAGCATTCATAAATATGAAAATATCATTAACGAAGAGGAGATGGGTAGGAATGTCAGCTCCACAGGGACCTACAATAGGCTTAATGAGATTCTAGGCAGCCAAATCCTTTAACCTACGGCAAAGAACTTCCTTGACGATAATGAATAAAATGGGGGAGATGGGGTCACCCTGCCTGAGGCCTCTACTAGCTTCAAAATAGCCCACCGGGCCACTGTTGAGGAGAATAGAAATTCTAGTTGACCTTAGAATCATGTGGATCCATCCTATCATAGTGTCAGAGAACCTGAATTTGCTAAGACTTGGAATAAAAAATCCCATGAAATGGTGTCAAAGGCCTTCTTTATGTCTACCTTCAAGCCTAGGCAACCTTCCCTAGAGGAATTTCCCATCAGGTTGGCTGGACTCAGATTCCAGCCCAATATTCATCAGGATTGCTTTGCCTTTTTTGAATGCACCTTGCTCCTGAGAAATAAGTCTGGGAAGGACTACAAAGATATGAGAGGCCAAGATTTTTGAAAGAATTTTACAGAGGAAATTCCCCATGCATAATGGACGGAATGTATCTAATGATCTGACACCATCCACTTTACGAATTAGTAACAAAAAATTATTATTGATTCCATGAGGGAGAATACCTAAAGAGAAGAACCCTTTCACAGCTCTGCAGACATCAATATTCACCACATCCTAGAAAGTTCTGAAGAAAGCTCCCAAATACCCATTCGGTCTTGGAGAGCTATATGGATCCAGGTCCTATACTACTCGTTTAATCTCATCATCAGAGGGGATGGAGTCCATCATAAGTCTATCCAGGTTATGAAGAATATTGGGAATGCAGTTGAAAATTTGGGGTTGAGTATTTAGCTCAATCCTCTTATGGAACTCCCCATAAAAATCAGCCAAATAGCTCCCCAATTGATCCTGATCATTGATCTCAGCCCCGTTCTCTGTGATAATACTCCTGATGGTGTTCCTCGATCGCTTGATGTGAGCCATAACATGAAAAAACCTAGAGCATCTGTCCCTTTCCTTCAACCATCTGATTCTGGACTTCTGAGCCCATAGTTTTTCATGATTGTCAATGGCTTTTCATAACCTAGTTTTGGCATCAGCTTCCAAGTTTAAAAGGTGCTCGGAGTAAACCTCTTCCTCTATGCGAGATTGTACTACCTCCAACAAAATCCTCGCGCTATCAACCTCTTGATTCAGGTTAGGGAAGGCCCTTCTTAACTAAGATTTGATAGCAGACTTTAGGCTCTTTAGCTTCTGAGATAAAATAAATGTAGCAAAGCCATTCAGGTTCATGTTCCAAGCTTCCCAAATCATATCCCCAAACTCAGGGTGGTCCAACCAAATTTTGTTGATTCGAAAAGGGCAATTCTTAGGCTTGGAAGAGAGCCTAGAGCAAACCAGCAGGGGCGCATGATCCGATGCAATTCGGGGAAGGACCTTCTGAGAGCACTCATTGAAGGAGTTCAACCAGTCTTTGTTCACAAAAGTTCTATCCAGGATAGCTGCCATGTTGCCAGACCTTTTGTTGTTACTCCAGGTGAACTTCTTGTCAGAGGGAGGAATTTGGATCATGGATGTGGCATCAACCATGGCTCCAAATTCAGAAGCGGCACCTAAGCAAAATCTGTCAGGCCCTCTTCTCTCATTATCAAATAGGGTCACACTGAAATCCCTGATAATCATTGTTGAAGACCAGAAGGGTTAGTGGCCAGTTCCGGCCAAAGGTTCCTTCTTTCAGCTTGTGAGAAATTGGCATGAACCACTGAAAAATCAAGAATTTTGTCATTCCACTCAATTTGGAAAGAAACCTGCTACTCTGACTTGGAGAATACCGATGGCTTTTTTAAATTTTGCTTCCACAAAATCCAAAGATTGGGATGCGAGTCATTCCTATCATTGTGAATTAACTCCGATGCAAACCCGAGCTTATTGAAAAACAACCTAGGAAACTTGATCACAGGGATCATAGGCTCTGCAATACAAATTAGATTAGGAGAATTTTCATGAACAATTTTAGATAAGGTTACCCTGGCAGCAACCTTCTTAATACCACGAATGTTCCGGAATAGGAGCTTCATGATCACAAGTGGGAGCTAGTTTGACAGTCCTAGTATGAGACCTATCTGCCGCATTCACCTGCTTACCCTTTTTCTTCTGATTTCTTGCCTCAGATTCCCTTTGTAAGACAGCAGAGTCAACCTCCCTAACACTGTTCAATCTTCCTACTCCGAGAGATTCTGACCTTCCTGTACCAAAACCGATAGTATGGCCACCACGACTTGTATATCGTAGGCTACGACACACTCCATCTGTTTAATTTGCCATGGCCTGATTGGCTTCAGTGCTATGCAACAGAGGGTCAGGTGGACCATAAGGGTCAAAGGTACCCTGCTTCTTATCCAAATCCAGATCAACTAGCTCATTATCAGATCCGATCAGAATCTCTAACCCAGTATTTACGTCCATGTTTGCCTCTAATTCAAAATTTGAATTAGCTTCCATTTTTACTAAAGGAATATTCATCTCCATCTCCAAAGGATGCCTAGATTGGGGAGTAATTGATTCCGAAAGATTAGTTTCCTTTTCGGAGTCATCTTCCATGGCAGGAATATTCTCCATCTAATTCTCATCTTCTCTATAGGCGGTTGCCCCCACCACCGTGCAAGGCTGAGCCACCCCCATGGATGATACCAACTTTGCCAGGCTGCTACAATCTTCATGAAGAAGACAAGGTTGCGGAAGCCACCGAACCCCTTGGCGGATCATCAACATAGTTTGCACCTGGGATACCACCATCATTTGCATGACGAGCAGCCTTAGAATCGGTGATTTTTTTTTTCTCTATAGTCTCCAATGGTGTGTCTACCTTCCTACAGTATCCGCACTTCCCCATAGCATCCTCATAAAATAGTTTTTGCTTGAACTAGAATAGATTCTCAGTCCCTGGCTACTTATGTTCAACCTGAATCTCTTCTGGTCGCAAGCCTCCGATCTCCATCTCAGCAAGGACCCAGGCATAATTACCGTACATGACATTTTTTGTGCGTTGATCTAACGCCAGAGGGTATCCAACAACTTTTGCCATAGTCAAAAGCACTTTCTCATGCCAGTACTCCAATGGTAAATTGGCCATATTGTGACCATGTCACCCTCAGAAGCAAACTGAAAGATGGTGAAACCCTTGCCCATGGACACCATCTTCACGGTTCCTTATAGATTCCAAGCCTTGCGAGCCTCCCTTCGAACGTCATCCAAAGAGATATGAAGGAAGTTGATTCTACCAATTAAGGAAAATTGATATCTTACTGGACGATCTTCATATGCGTCTTGGGGAATAATCACCTTCGTGGAGTTCCCAGCATGAGCTGGGTCAGGGAGTTCACTTACCTCCGGGAAGGAGCTTCCAACAGCTTTTGCATAGGATTTCTTTGGTCCATGAGCCACTGCCAGCCTCCCTTCAATGGGAACTAATGCTGCCATGAGAGGCTCACCATTGCCATTTTGAGCCGATGATGGGACATCATCATCGCCCTCACCTGCATCCCTTCTTTCCATCTGCCAAAAGTTCGTGATCAGTTTCTGCTTCCCTCTATCCGGTGGCCGGCCAACAGGGTTCTCAAAGCAAGTCACTAACTCACCACCACTCTCCATCATCTACATACATCATTATATATGTACATGTATCATCATATATGACACATAAATATTTATATATAATATATACCTATCATTATATGTAATATATATATATATTCTGTTATTTCTTCTTTTTTTATTTCTAATTAAAAAACAGAAAAGAAAAAAGAAAAAAGAAAAAAACAAAATCTTTTCAGATGAAAGAGTTCTCACATTAGCCTTCCAAATTCGGGTTTCCTAAACCCAATCAGGGTACAGGAATTCAGTCATATTTAAACAAAAATTCCTATGGTTGTAAATTATAATCAAACACAAAAATAATTGATGAAATTGAATGGGAAAGCTTGCCTCTAATACCATTGAGAGGATTTGGAGATCCCGAACCATACCCGAGACGCAGCGGAAATGAAAATCGGGTTCTTTCGCATTCAATTTCATCAACCAAAAGAAGTTTATACCAAAAGGTATAAATGAATAATTAACATAATAAAATATACCTGATCAGAGAGCCTCAAATGCGACTCCTCCTACAACCAATGGTTCTTCCTCTTTGTTGAAACACAAGCTTTGGTCCAGAACTTCAAGTTAAACTTAACACAAGCTTTGGTCCAGAACTTCAAGTTAAACTTAAAACTCCAAAACTTCACAAGCTTTTGAGTACAACTTCAATGGTAAAAAATGTTTTTTAAAACCAATCTATATCCTTCTCTTTTTGGAGAATGAATAATTAAAAACATAGAAAAGAGAAAATAGAGAGAAGAGACTAGAGTCTTGTGAGAGAGAGAGAGAGAGGGGGTTTATATTATGAACTCAAGAGGTTCAACCTCTGCTCTTCTTTCCCAAAATCAAGGCTACTTAATTTGGAATCCAAATTCCCATGAGTCACTCTAATCTCTTCTTTCCCAAAATCAAGGCGGCTTAATTTGGAATCCAAATTCCCAAGAGTCACCCTAATTTCTTCTTTCCCAAATTCACTTAGTCTTATCTGGACCATATTGCTTGTTTCCAAATAAAGGGAAGAGGTAGAGTCTAATAGGGATGATCCAATCCTATCATTACCTTATTAAGATAAAATTAGAAAAATCAAGTATTTAATAAATATGAAATTAGCCAAGTGTCCCCACTGACCAACACCCTCATTATGGAATATTAGGGACGCATGAAATTACCACCATACCCTTATGCCATAGTATATAATTCAAGGGGTGCACATGCAAATGACGGGATTGGTTAAGATATGAAAGCATTCAATCTTAGAACTATTTCACAAATAGTATAGAGCTCTGATTCCAATCCAATGGCATGCATTGAAACCCCATATTAATGTTCCTTATAAGGGGCAGTGATTACCTTGTTGACATACCTATTACTCATGCAAATTAGAGTGTTGGTCCAATTTGGACCTCTATCATTGTTATGTCTAAGTGTACATTTCATTCACATAGTGAATAGTATTTCTCAGGCTTAAGATAGATGTGACATTATGTTTATCCCATTAATTAGCACAGGCAGTTATGTGTGCGGGATACAACATAGTAGACTCTTCGTCAACACACACAAAATGTGTGCTCGCATTCATATCCCGACATTATCATGTTTGGTCATACGTAATGTGACAACCATATGATATGAATGCCTAGTCCAAACCCTAGTTGTGACTGAATTTAACAAACTATGGACACAGTTGCATTTTTATGATCACATGTGATAAAAAAAAAAAATCTATATATGAAATGAATTGATTCATTACATGAAACCGGGTTTGATGGACACAATATCCAACATAAACTTATATGCAATCTGTAACTATAGAATGGAATTGAAACTTTTACCCTATGCAACCCTAACAGCAAGAGTGATGAGGGACCTCTGTATTTACCATGTTATTGCTAGGCTTGAGAACAGTCTTATTTATAACTTTAAACCCCTTAACCCATCATAGATAGGTAATCTTTAACCAGATCCTTGAATATATCCATAGTATACCTTAAACCATAATTGGAGATTTATCTTACATGTAGATTTCGTTATTGAACCCAATAACACAATTTTGTGTCTATATTCTAATAAGATTGTCAACTAGATCACTTTGGAAACTATCATTCTCCCAATCGATTTTTTATGTATATTTAATGGTCAATGATATTCTCAACAAAACTATATGATGTTATTAGCTCTCTAAATTTAAGGTATCATTGATCTGAAGCTTACTTCAATCCATAAATAGATTTCCTCAATCTTTAGACTTTATCTTTGTTTATTGTATCTTCAAAACTCTCAGGATGAATAATATACAATTTTTTTTTTCAGATTTTCAATGAGAAAACAATATATATATATATATATATTGCTAAAAAGTCAATAAATGAATAACATTAATTAAAATATAAATAAGGGAGATTACAAACTAACTAGTGGCTTGCTATTCCACCTTCGGCATGGCCATTAGCAGAGACAATGAATCAATTAAAAGAAAATTACATAGACCTATATCTGGGTCTTTGTTGAAAGTCTAAGTTTAGATCATAAGTAATAATTAAATGAGGAGTTATATTCCAAGAAGTAGAGTTTTTAGTTATTGCTGCATGCTTTACTGGTTTATCTGTTCCCATGTTAATCTCTCTATAGTAGTGAGAAATTCTCTACTCTATGCTCTCCAAGTACTCTTGAATTACCACCATTTTTGCTTGAAATACTAAGGCACCGTTTGACAACGTTTTTTCCATTTGTGTACAGAAACAATAGAAACTAATTTTCACGTTTCTGAGAATAGAAATGGATTTTTGGGCTGAAGATAAACCTATTTCTTGGATCGATTTGTGCACACATTGTTGTTTGATAACATGCTCATCACTTTTGAGCTTTAAAAAATCCATTACTTTTGAGCTAGAGAAGAGTCATGCTTCTTTTGGGCTTTTTTGTCAGGTACAAATCCACAATTTGTTGCCATCACTTATTTCTAGAGACGATGGTCATAGCCATTTCTTGTAACATAAATTTTCATAAATTCCTATTTATGTTTCTAAAAACAGGTGGAACGAAACAAGATTATCAAATGCTTTTTATCCCGTATCTCCATTTATAGGAACAAGAAAAACGCAGAAACGTATTTTTAGGAATATTGTCAACAGTGCCTAAGATATCAATTAATTCCTTATACCATCAATGGAGTCACTTTTGATCCACAATTTAAGTGTGTAACTAGTTCCTTATTAATTTGGAACAATTTTTTCTTAGAAACTGGTGAGACACTTCCTGATGGCCCACTTATTTTCTTTGAGTAAAACCTTTCCTAACACAAGTCTTGCATCATAGTGCTTCACTTTTCCCAAAACTAGAATATATTTACTAGCTCAGAACGAGTGATACTGTCCCAATGACCACTTCAACACTCAGCTCTAATCCATTAACTTATACTTGCTTTCTCTCTCATTCACTTAGCTTCTAATGAACTACCATTTCCTCTAATATTTAGTTTCTAACTCGAATGCTAACCTATCTACCCTTTTCCATTATTCAATCTTTCCACATTTTGGTTTTTCATTCCTCTGCACACAACCTAGATTTCCCTTTTCTTATAGGATTTTTTTTTTTTGGTAAAATTTTGCACTTTACGCTTTACCATTCTTTGTTTGTTTTCTTCTTCTTCACATATGGCTAGTAACGCATCTACTGACCATCCTTCATTCTTTGTGTAATATGCCTTAATCTATTTATATGATTATGTACACTGCTAATTTCATCATAATAGATTGAGTTAAATATAGACAATAAAGTGTTTTTCTTTTTTTTTGCCAATGACGGGTATACAGGCTGATACTAATCCCAACAATAAAGTGCTCAATACTACCTTAAGAGGTGCTTTTATAATGTTCACCTAGTGCCTACAAATATGCTTTCAGAGTATTTCTCCATTCCCACTGCTTATAATGATCAATCTCATGATCAATAGTTTTATCAGTAGGTTCAGGTGGCTCTTCCTCATGGATGACCATTTCTATATTCATGCACCCAAAGGCAATAAACGCCTTGTCATTTCATTGGGCAAAATTACTTCATGAAAGTATTGGAGTATGGGATAACAAAGAAGAAACTGAAATAGGGTTCCGATAAAATTATGCTCATAACAATATTTTGTGCTATGATTTAATTTTTATTCACATAATGTAGTCGAGGGTAAGATCTACTGAGTAATCGCGGCATTATTACAATCCTTCATTTGGGTCGAGATTGCAACTGCAATATAATCTATTCAATCGGTGATAAATGATCACCATAGGGTTTATCAAATATGTACGATTCAATAAAAATGTCTCCCTACCTTTGGGCATGAGAAAAAACTTATCAAATTGTATGCATCTATAACCCAATCCCATTTAAGTTGTACACAAATGGGATCTTTTGGTTCATCCACAGGCTACCAACTCAAATGCCATTTTGGATACCACTAGAATTGTGCAAATAAAGTATACTTTAATCCACTTTAAAATCTCAAAACTCAACAATTGGCCACTTTGGCAGTTATCAAATGATTGAATTATTTAATTTCAAATGGAAAACCTTATTAGTGGTCGTCTTAACTTTATCAGCCATAATTATTCATTGAAGAATACAATAATACATAATTTTCTCAAGATTAAATGTATTGATATAACTTGAGTTATACAGGAAAAAAATAAATCACTTTCACTAAAGTTGTGTTTGGTAAGCCAAAAGAAGAAAAGAAAAAGAAAACAAAAAAAGTATAAAAATTATATTAATTATCTTTTTAGTTCAAGAAATTATATTAAGTATCTTTTTAGTACAAGAAAGTTTTTTTTTTATTATTTTTTTTTTATTTCATAATTCACCTCTGGTAAAGTTTTCTTTTGCTGCAAAAAAAAAAAAGTAAAACTCTTACCAAAAACAGAAAAAAACACAAGAAAAAAAAATTTCTTAATTTTCTCCCCTTAGTAGCCGAACAGAATTTTTTTTTTTTTTCTATTTTTTCTTTTCTTCTCTTTTCTAGATTCTTTTTCTTTTCTTCTCTTCTCTACAAATCACAGCCGATAATTCTGACATAGTTCACTTTCACTGAGAACACAATTCAGTTCTTACTTAGAAAAACATTCTATTCATGCATAAATCACTTCCATTGATCAAATGGTCATACCAATGCGCGTTCAGTTGAGAATCATTTTCATCAACAAGATGTGTTCACATAATTTTTGTTCTCATTCTGACAGATAAATTAGTAGGAAAGAATTTGAGAGTCATAATAACTTAATAATTAGGGGAAAATAGGTTTCAATCCAGTACTCATAAACTGTAATTCAAGAACTTATGCTACATATTTCACAATTGCCATACGATATATGCACAAAGTAAACTCTCAATTTTCAGTCAGTAAATGTGCTTTAATCTATATTTATGAGTTTGTATATAAAATTATGAATCGGATGACAATTCAATAGATACATATTATCATTTTATGTGTGATAATAAGATTGTCAACTGGACCACCTCGGAAGCTTCTAGTAGTATGGCATCTAAGGATAGTATATATTTATATGGGAAAGGGTTCCTTAAATGGCAACGTGACCCTTGCACTGCAGTAACCAATTGAAGCATATATGAAAGCATCAACAGTGTCAAAATTTCCATTTTTCATTGGGCCAGAGTTGTCATTTTTCTCCTCCTTGTGTTTGGATGTAAAGGCCACACTATCTTCTAAGCTTCTACAAATTTACTTTGGACGAAAGAAGCTTGCCGACTTGGCACAAGAAATGTTAGACCCACAGGCCAATGTGAGCACTGAAGGGAGCATCTTCAGCTCACATGAGGGGGCACTATGATCATTTCATGTTTGCTATGTCTGGGTGTTTCTTATGTCAGACCAATAGGTTTTGTTTCCTTTTTTTTTTTTTAATTATTTATTCTCACCTCCTACAAATGATTAAAAAATTCTATGTTAACGGCCATATCCTAGAGAATGGTTCCTCTGGAGACTACCCTCTTAGTAGGGATGTAAATGGATAGTCGATATACGAATTCGAATTCACACTTGTATTCATTTAGGGGTATCCGTAATCTGTTAAAGGGTATCCAGAATAAAATCTGAATTATCTGAAAAATAATTATCCGATCCGATTAAATAATCAATTAATGATTTTGAGAGTTTTTGAAGTTTAAATAGGTTTTAATGAATAGGAAAAGAGTTAAAACAACTTAGACTGATGGATTAAGAGCAAATTATATTCATTGGGGGAGGGGGACGAATGTCCGAATTACACAAGTCAGAGAGTAAACGAATAGTTGAAAATCCGAATTGGATCCGCATCCATATTCGTTCAGGGGTATTCGAATCCGGTCAGAAAATATCTGGATCCGAATATATCCGCTTCGATTTCAATCCGTATCCAATCCGTTATATCCCTACCTCTTGATGCAGGTACATGTCAGTGTGTAGGTACATACGGGAGCATCTTCAGCTCAGAGCAGCACGGTCTTTCCCCACCCGTTGTGTCTAGATGCAAACACACACGTAAGCGGATATTTTTATTTTATTTTTATTTAAAAAGCAAATTGACAGAGATTATATTTGGATTTTCCATTTTATCGAATACCAAAAACCAACTGTAAAATCAGTTTCCCAAATAGAAAGAACTAAAAATGTTGGAACAAACTGAAAAGGACAATCCCATCACAAAATAGAAACTGATAAACATTCTATCTGGGCCGGGATTTCAAGATATTCGAACAAATAGAAATTATAGAAGTGGGCAAAAATTCGTTAAAAATAAACAAGATTAAGCAAACATGAACTGCCAAAACAACTGTAATGGAAGATTGGGAAAATTGCTTAATTCGGTAATCCGCGTGAGGGCAGTTCCCGCTTTACGGCATTGCTGGGGTCTCAGATCTTCCAACGACAATGGAAACTTAAGAGATTTGCAACCCAAATATGGATATTCCTTTAACCGAATACTATATATAAAGATTAACGAAACCCCTTTTTTCGATCTGTAACTTATTTTCTCTGTCGATTTGTTTCTGTTGAAACAGAGACACAGAAGAGGAGGAGGAGTTGGTGGTGGTGGTGAGGGAGGGAGGGAGGGAGGGAGATAGATGGGAATGACGAAGGAATCAAGTAGGAAGTGTTCACACTGTGGGAACAATGGACATAATTCAAGGACATGCAATGAGAAGGTTGGGATGAAGCTTTTTGGTGTAAGGATTTTGAGAAAAGAGGATGAAATTCTGAAGAAGAGCTTGAGTATGGATAATTTGAGGACATGCACGGTTGATCAGGGCTCCTCTGATCCTGGGTATCTATCAGATGGACCTGTTCATACAAGAAGAACCACCAGCACACATGAAAGGAAAAGGGGTACTTCTTTATTTCACCCCTTAATTAATCTCTTTATGCTTTATTGATTTTGTTCTTCTATATTATAAACATTATTTTAATGAAAAGTTTGGTTGAATTTTGAGAACAGGGCGATTCCTCTTCATATTTCTAATATTTTGATTCTGGCTCTTATGGGTTTTGGAGATTTGTTCCCCTTTTTGCCTTAATAAGCATGATGTGTTCTTCAATTGGCATCCTGGAATTTTTTATCTCAGAACTTGAGTTTAAAGCCTTTCCATGAATTTGATTTTAGTGTAGGCTGCATATTTGAAAATATGATTGAATGAATTCCACCCACTCTTATCTTCATCAAACATAAATAAATGGTTTCCTGCATTACTACATTGTCTATCTATATTTCAATGCTCAAGAGTCAGGATTGAATACCAGTTATTGTTTGATTCAGAAATGTTTCGGTAAGTAGTTCTTCAAGTTATGAAAAGAACTGGTGTTTCTCAGATGTGGTGAGAACGAAATGAAATCGAGAAGCAAAACAGCTAAAAATATGAACTTGGATTAATTAGAACCTAGGAATGAATAGCTTGATGCGAAAATTCAGAAGTAATAGCTTCCTCCTTCGTTACCAAGTTCCCTGCAATAATGAAAGGATAATATCAGAAAGATATCAAATATTTTGACTAATTTCCACCGGATATTAGATTTAGATGAGAATTATATGATGATACAGTAGTGTTTAGTTTAAGTCCTTTCTTATGATTGGTCTGTTTCATAATCAATGGACAGGAGAGTTAGTAGGGGAATTTAGGTAGTCTTGTTTTTAAGTGTGTTTTTGTATTGTGTATGAAAGGAGCCTTTTGTAAGGATTGAATTGTTTTGAGAGCTTGAGAACTTTTCCCCTCTAAAGTTGGGTACCTTTCATCTCCTTCTTGCTTGAAATGTTGATGGGATTGAGTGCTCTCTACTTTTCTTACCAAACACTAATTCCTTTCTTTCCCTCAGGGGTGCCATGGACAGAAGAAGAACACCGAACTTTCCTAGCGGGATTAGAGAAACTTGGGAAAGGTGACTGGAGAGGAATTTCAAAGAACTTTGTGACCACCAGAACACCAACCCAAGTTGCCAGCCATGCTCAGAAATATTTTCTCAGGCAGGCTTTATCCAATAAGAAGAAGCGTCGATCAAGCCTTTTCGATGTGGCCATTCAAAACGTAGTAATTCCTCTTGCCCTTCATTTTTTTTTTTTAATGAAAAATTCCTTACTCCTTCATTAATGAATTTCAGGAGCTTTAATCCTGAAATCATCTCCCTCCCTCCCTCCCTCCCTCCTTCCTCTTATTTTGGTCTTTAACTTTCAAATTCTAATCTTGAAGTGTTGGATATACAGGGGCCAGCTTCACAAACTGCACATGCTTCGCCCCTTGCAAGAACCAATGAAGCCTCAGAGCAGGTAAAATTATTCTCTCATGATGTACTCATCAAGAGATCAAGAGATTGTCAATTGAAACATATTTTTATCTTTGTGTAATGTTTTTTTATATCAGATGCTTCAGGCAGGTGTGTCAGCTCAAATTACAGCCAAAGTAGCTGGTCTAGGATTGGAATCTCCACCAATCAGCCCGATATCCGCAACTGCTGGTGCTCCCAATCTCAACAGGATCCCATATACGGTACAAGTTAAGAGCTAACCATCTTCCTTTCTTTGAAATTTCATTTTTCCTGTTGAACTTTAATGAGGACTTACAATTCCATAATAATAATGAGTTTTGCATGCCTTTGTCCCATCCTGTTTTTCATTAGGATTTGAGGTAGTCTTTCACACCATTAACTTGCGTCTATTTCCATAAACCAAAGTGATAGGCAACCTTGAAGAATGCAACAACTTCTGTTTTTCCTTTTTCTCCCTATTGTTATACTAATATTTGATTTCTTGAACAGGCACGATTTGATGGCATGAGACTGAACTATCCACCAGTTAAAATCTTTCCAACAGTATCTTACATCCCAGTGATGAATTATCCCAACCAAGGCTACACATACCGACCTAAAGTACACAACAACCTCGCTCCATGTGCACTCATTCCATCACAGTTGCCCGTCAATCCATTACCTCAACTCCCACAATGTGTATCTCAGACAGATCCTGGGGCTTCAACTGCAGTGAACACTGATCTAGGTTTGAGTGTCACACCAACTCAACCGCCTGACCGAGACAAGTTGTCGTCTCAGCCATCCAATTTCGGTGGGGCTATTAGTGTTGTCTGAGTTCTGTTTGGGCAGATGAAGTAGCTCTATTTGTCTTCTCATATTTTCTATTAATTAGAAATTAGATAATGGAATTCTTTATCAGCTTTCCCAACGAAAATGAAAATGAAAATGAAAGCTGTTGATTCTATGTCTCTTAAGTTCATCTATGCTTTGATTTTACTTGTGATTTCCTGTATCTTAGATATTATAAATTTCTATTCCTCTATAAACAGATAGGCTACTCTGGAGGATAATAGAGCCAGGATCTTGTATAGCTTATGCAGTAGAGATGGTTTTAATCACAATAGTATGCTGTCAAATATCTGATTAAATTATGGGTTAAGGCGAATTCAACCCTGTTCGACTTAATTCCCATCCACAGTGTTTTGTGTACCTCATTGCTTTGACAAGAATCAAGTGTACTGGTGTTCCTGTTCAACAAAGGATGGTAATTTTTTATTTGGAAAATATTGAAGATAATATAAGTTGATTAGAGCTTGGATTCCATCCAAATCAACCTCACTTGATGATTTCAATTTTTAACTATTTGGGCAAGAAAATGCAGGTTTCTTAATTATGGAAAATCATTGCAGCATCAAGCTGCTTACATTCAGGTTTTATTATACTAAAAAACATTAGAACTATTACATCAATGATCAACAAGTGGATTAGATACATGCTTGAATTCCCATCTCTGATTGCATGATCTCTTCAAAGGCTTTCATGTTGGAACGAGTCAGACCCAATGTTAGGATCTTGTTCTTACTACCCTTTATGTGGCTATTGACCAAAACAAGGTCCTTTTGTGGAATTGGAGCTCCAATTTGCGTGAGAACTCCACAACCAAAATCAATATCATTGGACAGAAATGTAGACCATTTGTTGCCAATAAATGCTGTATCCAGTAGTAGTTCTGTAGTTGATGCTTTTACAGTGTCTAGGCATGATTGAACGTTTTCCAAGTAATCATCAAGTGATTGAATGAAGTTCAATTCAAGTGCCCTTTTCATCAAATCAACTGCAAACCACAGTGGCCTTTCTATTAGTTCTCCTGCACTACATTCACAATGTGCAAGAAACAGGGCATTGCCGAATACCCTTTTGGAAATGATGGACCAAATCGATGCCGTCCATCTAAAATGATAAATAGCTTCGATTGATCAGAAGGGTTCATTTTAAGGGCCTTGGTTCGTGCTCGCCATATAAATGCCATGATCAATTGGAAATCTGTAGCACTAGTAGTACCCTTTATGGTTTCATCCTCCATAGCAGCTATATTCTTCAGTTGCATCAATTTTTGGAGGTCAAAACAGAAGGATTTGAATACAGATTGTTCATTCAGTGGTACAACTGGAGAAATAATTTCAGGGTTGTCTTCAATTTTAAAGGGTTGTTTTGGTTTTGGCTTCAGCATAGATCTATCTAAAAATGGAACAACACTTAAGGGTAAGCCTCTTGCAATTTCACCCCATGACTTCATAAATTCTCTCATTGATGCTCCATCGCACATGCAATGGTTCACTAGTAATCCAACAACAAAGCCTCCACACTGGAACCTTGTCACCTAAATGCAATTAAAACAACATCAATTTAGGATATATTGTAATATCCCGCTTCTTAAACCCGGTCTGATTTCGTGGTTGAACCGGTTTAACTATGCAGGAACCGAGCCAGAGGATATTAGAGCGGGTTCCTTATGGGCTATGATGGCACGGGTGACCTTAAACACCGGCTGGCCCGACAAGTCCGAGCCAGTGCCAGAAGAAACGGGAATGCCCAAACCGTGTACGTGCACCTACCATAAGGCTATGTACGGATAGAACAGGTATTATATCCGTATTTTAAGGTATATACGTATGCTACATCGTATGCTTGGGGTAGGGTCCGAACCCGGTCAAAATCCCATGTCTTGACTCTCAGGTGGGTATAACAGGTGGGTACACCCACCCACCTGAGTGACCCATCCGACACTATTCACTTAATTAGGAATAGTATATAAGACTTTATGATTTCTTTTCTTTCCATTTATTAACCTCGTACGTTTGGTGAGAAAAGTAAAGAGGAGAGAGAAAAGAAAGGGAAGAAGAAGGGAAGAGGAAAAAAGGAAGGATTTCAGTGGCGCCGAAGCTCGATCTTGCCATTCCGGTGCCGGGAGAGTAATCTTCAACTCGAGATCTACAGTTGGAGGTAAGAAAAGTTGGGTTTTATGAACTTTAACCATACCCACGCTTTAAACCCTTGATTCGAGTACGGTTTCTTAAGATCTTGTAAACACCCTTTGAAATGATGAATCTAAGGTTTAATAGATGATTTATGTGTTGATCTTGAAGGATTTGAAGAGATATTGACATGGTAGAAGAAGCATTGTGAGTTGGAAGTGATTTGGAGGGTTTGAAGTCATTCTTGAGCAAAGAAGGTAAGATGGTTCCCCTCACTTGAATCTAACTTAGATCTAAGCTAGAACCATCCTATAGGACTTTAAAGGTGTGAAGAATGGGTTGAGAAAAGCCCTATTTGGGTCCCCAAGGAATGGAGGAAGTTGAGAAGAAACTGGGGTTTTCCCGCCAAAACCGGCGGGTACAACCGGCGGGTCCCTACCCGCCTGAGAGCACCCACCTGAGAGGGCAAGGGGTCCCTGGCCAAACCGGCGGGTAGGACCGGCGGGTCCATACCCGCCGGTCCAAACCGGCGGGTAGGACCGGTGGGTAGACAGCCCACCTGTCCGACCCACCTGAGTGGCCCCGAAGGTGATCCGTAGGTCCGATCGAGCCCAAATCGGACGTGTGACCTTCTTTCGACGTTCTAAACACGATTTTGACATCGGATTTCATTAATTTTGATTCTAAAATGGTGAAATACTAACCCCGCTCGATTTTGTTAGGTTCACCAAAGCCTACCCGATTCGCTCCGGATCTCACCCGTACCGAGCGGGACTCCTTGTACGCTACAGGTAAGTGGAGAGAGGACGTTTGGCCTTGTTCGAGGCATTTGTTTGGCATTCATATAACTATATCTAATTTAGTCATGTCATCATGAATATGCTATATAGATTAGTCATTTCACCCATTGATGTGCATTTATGCTATGTTTACTTTTCAAATGCAAATTGAATGAGATGTTATATGTTGAATGTGGACATCATGATGCATAATGCATTGGTAGACTAGATGCCGTGGTCGGCTTGGAAACGAATGCATGGGTGGCCCGTGGTATGGGACACGGAGGCACTATGCAGTCGTACTACATATAGGAGCATGCGGTATTAGGATTCTCACCATCCCCGTGCTACGACCCTTCCCAACAGGGGTTAAGGTGTTGGGTTGCCATTTGGGGGGAAGCAGGGGTCGCGGTTGTCGGACACTGTGGCGGTTAGGCATTACGCCCGGTGAGTCATGTAGGACAGCCGGCAACCCCGGTGGTACATTCAAGAGGGCCAATCGTACTGCTTTTAAATTGCTGGAGTCAGCACTGTCATTTAATTTATTTACATTCTGTTGAGAGCCGGTGGACGGCATTGTCTTTATCTTTCCGAGTACTCACGGTGGGCCTTCTCCAACAGCCCTATGGGCGTATCGCGGGAGGGAGTTCGCGGCTCGTACCCGGAGTATACGCGCACTGTGGTTGTAGTAGCACTAAAACCAAAGACTTAGTAATGTTGATTAGGTGTATGTGATTTAAAATGAATTGCATGGCATGTAGTGCATATGATGTGTTGTGTTGTGTGGACTGTTGTGTGTGGTCCACCTCTCTACTTACTGGGCTAGTGAGCTCATTCCACGTGTACACCCCTTTTTTTTTAGATGATTTTGCAGGTCATGCATCTGAGGAGCATGGGGTGGGTCCCACAGTCGAGTTTCCTGAAGAGGACTGGTGGACCCCTGAGGAGTTTGAGCACGGCGTAGACTGCGCATGTGAGGGCTGTGCTGCGGGACAGCAGTTCTGAGGCCGAGCTGAGCTCCAGCCTTGATACCGAGCCGAGTTGAGTACTCTGATGATTTTGATGAATTCTTGTATATACTTGATATTTGAACTTTATTCTTTTTGTGTATATATCATGCCTTCGGGCCCAAATGTATATAATTATTGTATCACCATTTGGGTATCAAGTATATGGGAATTATTTACAGGTAAAACTTAGTCTTCCGCTGATCTGATGAATTGATGTTAGTGTGTGTATGCTGTGGTGGAATACAGTATCTGATGATCCTGGCAGGTTTGGGTTAACCGGTGTTAACTCGGTCACCGCTCCGGTTCAGGGTGAACGGGGTGTGACAAACGGTGGTATCAGAGCGTGATGCTCTGCTTCACTCACAGCATACCATTAGAATCCCGTAGACTCTATAATAGGAAAATGGGGTTGGACTAATATAAAAGCTTTAAAGATTTAAAAGTCAAAGAAAGAAAGTATAAAAGTGGGGTTATATTATAAGTTGCATTCATGGCATGCGTGAGTGTAGATAAAAGGTGATTAGGATGGTACTATAACCTATAAAGTGCTATTTTGATGAAATTTCGGCAGCATAACGGCGTAAAATGGGATTTCCAAAAATTTTACACAAACACCTGATAAATAACAGATAATAATATAACAAAAAGTACAGATAGAAAAATCACATCACCACAAAACTACACAGGTACTCCACATATGAAAATACCACAAAATCCACTATCCAAAGATATTTTATTCCATAAATGAAACCAGTTCAGTACAGATACAAGGAACGAATGAATAAATATACAATGTCTACAAATAAAGAGAAAATGGGTGAACAGCTGGGTGGGGAAGCCAAGCCCTCACTGGTCGTCGTCATCATCGTCGATGATCACCACGTTCGCTGGAGGCCTGGAGTTAACGTCGAAGCGGTGATCGTAATAATCGAACCTCGCGTTCACCACCTGTACCTCCCTCCGAAGCCGGCCATAGTCTGCTGAGATAGCATTGGCCCTGGTGTCCAAGTCCTGACCCAGCCTACGGAAGGAATCCTCCAAGGTGGTCTGCCTGGAGGCAATCTCGTCCAGCCGCCTCAGTATCTGAACCTGGCCATCCTGCAAGGCCCGCATGGAGGCTGTCCTGACCTCATAGTCGTAGTCACCACTTCCAGGTGGTGAGGCTCCATATGGTGGGGCTGCAGCTCTGGAAGAACTAGGACCCGGACCTCTCGACTCCTGAGGCGCCTCCTCAGGAATGCTGCCACCCATCAGATCCTCCTCCTCATCCTGAGGAACGTAGTCCTCATCCTCCTCACTGGACTCCTCCTCCATGGGGACATCCTCCATAGGGGCAGCCCTCCTACCCCTACCTCTCCGAGTTCCTGATCTAGGAGGTGAATCCATGAGGGTATGGAGACTCATCTTCAAGAGGTTGCTCCGATCAAACCTATCAGCCGGAGTCTTCCCCTCCTCTCCGCTCAGATTCACCCCGAAGAACTCGAAGATCCTGGTGAGGATCCTGTCGTAGGGGAATCCTCCGTCCTCTGGGTGGGAAGCATGGTGCTCCATCGCTCGGAGGATGATATAGGGAAGGCACAAGTGCTCCCCGCCTCCCTCTGCGGCTGTAAAGATACAAAATGCAATGAAAGCCGCCATGAAACCTACCTGGTTCCGATGACCTCCTCTGGGGAGCAGGTTGAACTGGATCAACCGGGCGAAGAGACGGACCTCAGGGAAGAAAGATGTCTCGGACTCCGGGCGACTGCTGCTGCCGCAGATGGTCTCGTAGATGAAGTCCGGCGTCTCCATGTTCATGAACGGTCCCTGGGGCCTACTCCTGGGGGGACTGTAGTATCGGTATCCCGCCGTTGATATGCCCAGGATACTGGCCAAGGTGCCTACCGTCAGCTGGATATCCACTCCCTTCACCAAGCTGCTGATGGTGAACTCTCCGTACGGATACGACACCTCCAAGTTATAATAAAACCGACGGACGAGCTGCTCGTAGCATGGTCGGTCCACCTGAAGAATAGAGTCCCAGCCCAATGCTGAGAACCTCTCCTGAAGCCTGGCCTTGTGGAAGTCCTCGACTACCACGGTCTTTTCCATCAACACTGACCCCTTCAGGAAGTTAGGCCAGTTGGCTGCGGCCTCTGCACTAGTGAAGTGCTCCTCATCATAGTCTGATGGGTCAGACTGGGCAGGTGCAGGTCTCCCTGTGCGAGGAGCTGAAGAGCTGGTCTCCGCACTCTTCCGCTTAGAAGCGGTGGTCTTGCATCGAACGCCAGAGGAAGATGGTCCTTTGCCGGTGCGTGGCGACATTCTGGCAATAAGGAAAGAAAGTAGGGTTAGTACAGAAAGGAAAGGACAGCAGCATTAAGAAGGGGAAATCCAAAATTCAATTCATGCAAAATGGGGACCGGCGACAATCCGGCAACGATGGGAAACTTAGGATATGAAACATGGTAGATGACAACGCATAGAAACATGCCAAAACAGTAAAATGACAGCAAAGGAGAGAATGAGCATAAATAACATGGAAGGGTTCGGTTTCGATTCACCAACCCATTCATAGTGAAGTAAAAGTTGAAACCTAGGGTCTAGAACGAAATGCCACAGTAGTGGGATGTTGAAATTTTCAAGAACATACCCCAAATAGGTTATGGAATTAGAAGAATACAAGTATGGGATGAAAACTTAAGAAACCAAGACAAAAAAAGGGATTTTCATGGAAATACATGGGGATTTCAAGCATAATGGATGATTCAATGAAATCTAAATTATATCTAGCGTAAAACAAGTGAAATGCATTACAAAGAAGTCGTCAATTGGAGAAAAAGAGTAAGGATTGAAGAAACCCCCAAATTTGGGAACCTAGGGCACCAATTTGGGGTTTTCTCCAAATAAAGAGAGATAATTCCTATAAACTACAAATGAGCACAGTGGAATCATCACAAACACATGGTAATACTATTCTATGGTGGAAAATATGGAAAGGAAGCTTAGAAAGTAAACCCTATACATGCATTTCACCCAAATAGAAATTCTGAGAAAAAAGGAAGAAGAAGAACTTACTTGAATGAAGAAGGAGTTGACTCTTCACTAAAGCACCGAGTGGATGAGTGGAACTGCAAGTAGAAGCGCTGAGTAGACTCCCAAGATCGCCCAAAAGGAAAAGGAAGAAAGAGAGGGGAGAGGGTGAGAGTGACAGGCAGAACAGGGCCCTTCAGGCCCTGTTCGTGTTTTAACACGGGCAAGACCGGCGGGTCAGACTGACGGGTCCCTACCCGCCGGTGCCACCCACCGGTTTGGGGTGCTGGGACCGGCCGGTTCATCCCGCCGGTTCATCCCACCGCCGGTTCATCCCACCGGTTAGGACAGAAGGGAAAATTTTGAAAATTTTCCTTCTTTGTCTTTTCCCTTCTTTTCTCCTATTATGTTTTCATTGGTTTTATGGTGGATATTATTCCTATGATCAATGTGCTATGGTCAAGTGGGACCATTAGCATGTATGTTGTGGACTTTGCCTGTATCTTGGAATTGAGCTATGATTAATTACAGGCTATCATACACTACAACACCTCATATAATGGCATATGATTGTGTGCCTAAAGCAGTTCTACGGTGTTTAACCATTATGGTGTGTGATATGTTCCAGGTACAGGGATACGATGGTACGTACTAGATCCGGTAGTAATGCCCGAGGTACCTCGCGGGGTCCTCGTCGGGTCGGTCGACCACAAAATCCCAGAGGGTCCCGTTCTGTGGGGCATACCTCACCTCCACTACCTCCAGAGACCCTTGGTCAGGGTGGGGCACATGGGGACCCACCTATGACTGCACTCCCGGACCCTCCACCGGTTATCACACCGGGAGATGTTGCTACAATAATTCAGCAGTCCCAACAAGCTTTCCAACAACAAATGCTTCAGCAACAGCAAGCATTTATGACTGCCATCCAGCAACAGTTGGATTTTTCTCAACCGGGTCAACCTCCCCGGGTACTCACCCCACGGGACCCACCTGTAGGGTCGGGAACGGGACCAAAAGTGGGTACACCTCCAATTCCACCATTCGGTATTCCTCAGCATGGGATGCCTCATCCATACTCCTACTATCCTGCCTATGCTCCTAACTTCCCGACGACGAGTAATACGTCAAGGGTGGTAGAGTCGTTCAAGAGGAACTTACCACCGGTATTCTCTAAGGTGGGGAGTGATCCTCTAGAACCGGATCAATGGATCCAAGAATTGGAGAAGATATTTGAGGTGCTTGAGTGCACGGATGCCCAGAAGCTCATCTGTGCTGGGTTATAACTCAAGAAAGAGGCAAATTCGTGGTGGCAAGCTTCCAAGCCTATATTGATGGCTGCTCATCCAGAACCTACTTGGGAGCAGTTTAAGGAATTGTTCTTGGATAACCATTATCCGCGCAGTTTCAGAGATCGGAAGGAGACTGAGTTCATGGCCTTAACTCAAGGAGGTAAGACTGTCCTTGAGTATCAGCAACAGTTCGAAAGTTTATTCCATTTTGCCCCAAGGCATATGCGAACAGCTGAAGAGAAGGCACAAGGTTCCTAAAGGGCCTAAAAGCGTCTATTGGGTCGGTGCTGGAAGTCTTGGATTTGACCGATTATGGCCAGATTGTACAGAAGGCCAAAATAATGGAAGATAAGCAAAAGGGTGAACAGTCCCTCACTCCTGGACTGTGGAAGAGATCAAATCCATTCCCAGATGTGGGAAATTCCTCCAAGGCATACCGCGGGTCATACAGTTCTGAGCCTATGTACAGGCAGCCCTATAGGCCATCTGGTTACCCTTCTAGGCCGGTTGGTGGTTCGGGTTCTACTTCTTTTCGCCCGAACACTAGTGTGGCACCTACAGCTTCAAGGCCACCTCGACCTCCATCTGCAGCGGGTCAAGTGCCGAGGGGCCCCGCTCCAGTTCTGACGTCTCAGATTCGTTGTTTCAACTGCCATTCCTATGGGCATTATGCGAAAGACTGTCGGGCCCGACCAGCCTTACCCTCCAGTCAGCCCTCTGCGTACCGACCTCCCTTACCTCGAGGCAGTCAACCGCAGGGAAGGATGTATGCCCTATCAGCCGAGGAAGCTGAGGCTAGTACAGAAGTTGTAGCAGGTACATTTTAAATTAAGAAGTTCATTATGATTAATATTGATGACCTGCTGAAATTATATACATTGTTATACTAGGTATTCTACCCATATTGGGCATACCAGCCTATGTTTTATTTGATTCAGGAGCTACTCATTCATTCGAATCCAAGAGGTTTGTAGGGAAGCTTGGGATGTCACCCAGGATCCTAGACCAGGGAATGATTGTTAGTATGCCTACTGGTAAAATTGCACAGTTGAAGGAAGTGTATGGACCCTGCCCGGTGGAGATTAGTGGAAAGAACTTTGATGCACAACTCATTAAATTCAATATGCAGAATTTTGATGTTATATTGGGTATGGATTGGTTGTCGGCTCATCGAGCTAACGTGATCTGTGCGGAAAGGCTGATTAAGGTGACAGATGTCGAAGGGAAAGAGTGGGTGTACCGAGCAGACACAATGAAAAGGGTGAGGAAGGTCCTCGTCTCCGCTCTCCAAGCGGTAAAGTTGCTAGAAAGTGGATGTCAGGGTTTCATAGCCTCGGTACTCGATGTTGATGCGAGAGTTACACCTCTAGAAGAAGTAAAAGTGGTTAAGGAGTTTCCCGATGTTTTCCCAGATGATCTGATGCATTTACCACCTGATAGAGAGTTGGAGTTTGCCATAGACTTGACTCCTGGAGCAGCTCCAGTATCTAAGGCTCCATATAGGATGGCACCAGCTGAATTGAAGGAGTTGCAGATGCAGTTGCAGGAACTATTGGAAAAGGGGTTTATTCGCCCAAGTGTTTCACCTTGGGGTGCCCCGGTGTTGTTTGTCAAGAAGAAGGATGGTAGTTTGCGTATGTGCATAGATTACCGGGAGTTGAATAAGCTAACCATTAAGAACCGGTATCCATTCCCACGCATTGATGATTTATTCGATCAGTTGCAAGGAGCCAGGGTATTTTCGAAGATAGACCTTTGGTCCGGCTATTATCATCTCAAGATAAAGAGTAGTGATATACCCAAAACAAAATTTAGGACTCGATACGGTCATTATGAGTTCCTAGTGTTGTCCTTTGGGTTAACCAATGCACCGGAAACATTCATGGATCTAATGAATCGAGTATTTCAGGATGTGCTCGACAAATGGGTAATTGTTTTTATTGACGATATCTTGATCTACTCCAAGACCGAGGAGGAGCACACTCAACACTTGAGAATGGTGTTACAGAGGTTGAGAGATCAATAGTTATTTGCCAAGTACAGCAAGTGTGAATTCTGGCTTGAACAAGTTGGATTCCTGGGGCACGTAGTGTCTAAAGCTGGAATCGAAGTAGATCCTGCTAAGGTGAAAGCAGTAGTGGAATGGGAAAGCCCCAAGAATGTTATTGAAATTAGAAGCTTCTTGGATTTGGCTGGATACTACCGGCGTTTCATCGAGAATTTTGCTCGGATCTCTGCACCAATGACCAAGTTGACTAAAAAGGGTGTGAAATTCGACTGGGCAGCGGAATGTGAGAAGAGCTTCCAAGAATTGAAAGAGAAGTTGGTGACTGCCCCTGTGCTAACTATTCCTGAAGGCACAGGTGGAATGACGGTCTACAGCGATGCTTCCAAAGTTGGTTTGGGTTGTGTTCTCATGCAACGCGGGAAGGTAATAGCATATGCATCCTGACAACTAAAGGAATATGAGAAGAATTACCCCACTCATGACTTGGAACTAGCCGCAGTCATTTTTGCCCTTAAGATCTGGCGACATTATTTGTATGGGAAAAAGTGTGAGATATACAGTGACCACAAGAGCCTCAAATACTTCTTCACCCAGAAGGATTTGAATATGAGACAGAGAAGATGGCTGGAACTCATGAATGATTATGACTGCGATATTCAGTATCATCCCGGCAAGGCTAATGTAGTGGCAGATGCATTGAGTCGGAAGACACAGACTGTGTCGCTTTCATGCTTAGCAGTCAGCTCACCACTGGTGCAAGAGGCGATGCTAATGGATGAGACCCTCTTATATGAAGGGGCAACCCTAGAGCTTGAACCTCAACCAGAAAACCTTAAATGGTTGACGGTATCCTTATCGGCTCTACAGGTGCATCCGGCAATTAGACAAGAGGTGATAATGAAGCAACCCTTGGATCCTGAATTGCAGCGGATCAGAGTTAAGGTTCAAGACCAAACAATGAACGACCCAGATTTTACTTTAGCCAGTGATGGGGCATTGATGTTTCGAGACAGATTGTGTGTACCCGATGATTTGGATATACAGGATAAAATCGTGAGAGAAGCACATAGCTCCGAGTACTCACTTCATCCAGGAAGTACCAAAATGTACAAAGACCTCAAACAGAGTTATTGGTGGCCAAGCATGAAAGTCACCATAGCTTTGTATGTGGCGACTTGTCTTACCTGCCAGAAGGTGAAAGCTGAGAGGCATCGACCTTATGGTACTCTTCAGCCACTCTCAGTACCAGAATGGAAGTGGGAAAGGATTACAGTGGACTTCATCACCGGACTACCATGTACACCTAAGGGAATGGATGCGATATGGGTGATTGTGGATCGGCTTACCAAGACTGCCCACTTCATTCCTATCAAGACCAAGTTCTCCATGACCAGACTAGCACAACTTTACATGGACAACATAGTGCGATTACACGGAGTGCCAGTGAGCATTGTTTCAGATAGGGACCCAAGGTTCACTTCCAGATTTTGGAAAAGTTTACAGCGTGCCTTGGGATCGCAACTGAAATTGAGTACAGCTTTTCACCCACAGACGGATGGTCAGTCGGAGAGAATCATACAAATATTAGAAGACATGCTCAGGGCATGTGCAATGGAGATGAGTGGCAGTTGGGAAGAATATATACCTCTTATGGAGTTTGCATATAATAATAGTTACCAAGCTACAATTGGGATGGCTCCATATGAGGCGTTATATGGCAGAAAGTGCAGAACTCCTTTGTATTGGAATGAGGTAGGTGAACGTCGAATGTTAGGACCTGAGATGATCCAAATGACTTGTGACAAAGTCGACGTTATTAGAGAACGGATTAAAGCAGCTCAGTCCCGTCAAAAGGGCTATGCGGACACCCGCAGGAAGGATATTGAATTTCAGCCAGGGGAAAAAGTATTTCTCAAGATCTCTCCTACTAAAGGTTTGCAAAGGTTTCACAGAAAGGGGAAGTTGAGCCCAAGATACATGGGACCATTTGAGATCTTGTCCCGGGTTGGCTCAGTAGCCTACATGCTTGCCCTGCCACCTTCGCTTGGAAATGTTCACAATGTATTCCATGTATCCATGCTGAAGAAGTACGTGCATGATCCATCTCATGTACTACCCGTGGAACCAGAGTACCTAGAAGCTGATATGACCTACACAGAACAGCCAGCTGAAATTTTGGACCGGAAGGTGAAAACCCTTCGCAACCGCTCCATTTCCTATGTAAAGGTGCGATGGGCTGATCATTCACTTGAAGAAGCATCTTGGGAGGTAGAAGAAGAAATCCGAGCCAAGTACCCTCATCTTTTTGATCAACCAGGTACGCAATTTCGAGGACGAAATTTTTCAGAAGGGGGGGGTAATGTAATATCCCACTTCTTAAACCCGGTCTGATTTCGTGGTTGAACCGGTTTAACCATGCAGGAACCGAGCCAGAGGATGTTAGAGCGAGTTCCTTATGGGCTATGATGGCACGGGTGACCTTAAACACCGGCTGGCCCGACAAGTCCGAGCCAGTGCCAGAAGAGACGGGAGTGCCCAAACCGTGTACGTGCACCTACCATAAGGCTATGTACGGATAAACAGGTATTATATCTGTATTTTAAGGTATATACGTATGCTACATCGTATGCTTGGGGTGGGGTCCGAGCCGAGGTCCGAACCCGGTCAAAATCCCATGTCTTGACTCTCAGGTGGGTATAACAGGTGGGTACCCCACCCACCTGTGTGACCCATCCGACACTATTCACTTAATTAGGAATAGTATATAAGACTTTATGATTTCTTTTCTTTCCATTTATTACCCTCGTACGTTTGGTGAGAAAAGTAAAGAGGAGAGAGAAAAGAAAGGGAAGAAGCAAGGAAGAGGAAGAGAGGAAGGATTTCAGCGGCGCCGAAGCTCGATCTTGCCATTCCGGTGCCGGAGAGTAATCTTCAACTCTAGATCTACAGTTGGAGGTAAGAAAAGTTGGGTTTTATGAACATTCACCATACCCGAGCTTTAAACCCTTGATTCGAGTATGGTTTCTTAAGATCTTGTAAACACCCTTTGAAATGATTAATCTAAGGTTTAATAGATGATTTATGTGTTGATCTTGAAGGATTTGAAGAGATATTGACAAGGTAGAAGGAGCATTGTGAGTTGGAAGTGATTTGGAAGGTTTGAAGTCATTCTTGAGCAAAGAAGGTAAGATGGTTCCCCTCACTTGAATCTAACTTAGATCTAAGCTAGAACCATCCTATAGGACTTTAAAGGTGTGAAGAATGGGTTGAGAAAAGCCCTATTGGGGTCCCCAAGGAATGGAGGGAGTTGAGAAGAAACTGGGGTTTTTCCGCCAAAACCGGCGGGTACAACCGGCAGGTCCCTACCCGCCTGAGAGCACCCACCTGAGAGGGGGGGTCCCTGGCCAAACCGGCGGGTCCATACCCGCCGGTCCAAACCGGCGGGTAGGACCGGTGGGTAGACAGCCCACCTGTCTGACCCACCTGAGTGGCCCCGAAGGTGATCCGTAGGTCCGATCGAGCCCAAATCGGACGGGTGACCTTCTTTCGACGTTCTAAACACGATTTTGACATCGGATTTCATTAATTTTGATTCTAAAATGGTGAAGTACTAACCCCGCTCAATTTTGTTAGGTTCACCAAAGCCTACCCGATTCGCTCCGGATCTCACCCGTACCGAGCGGGACTCCTTGTACGCTACAAGTAAGTGGAGAGAGGACGTTTGGCATTATTTCAAGGCATTTGTTTGGCATTCA
>NC_056561.1:15768811-15776099 GCF_013358625.1 Macadamia integrifolia | reverse complement strand
GGAAGCACTACTCGCAGGGGACAAAAGGAGAATTATTTTCTGGTGACTGCCCTCTCTATCTCTGCTGGAACTCATCTGAACCCTTGGTCGCAGGTAGGGAGAAGAGGAGAGAAAGAGAGAAAGAGAGAAGGAGAGAAGGAGAGATAAAAGGGTAAGGAGGGGTATTTTTGGGAAAATGAAAAATGTCTAATTTATCAGTTTTTACTCATAAGGGCAAAAACGTCATTTCAAAGCATCATATAACGTTGACTGACAGTAGGGGGTCCGAGTCCAATTTGGTGAAAGAGAGGGGGTGTCCCTCTAATATTGGCATTCTCCAAGGGGTGGCGTTGTAAATTACCCTTATTTTTTTTATACTCTTCTCTGTAATTGGACTTGCTAGTATGGTGTTGTGATGTTGTTAGTGACTTGTGGTTAGCTTTGTATGCTTGATAACTTATTGTAATTTAGTTGTAACAACGTTAGTTAGTCTTTATCGATTACGCTTATTTGTATATATATGTTGTCTATCAGGTGGTTATTATAAGGTGCTTATATATGAAAAATTTGGGAAATCTTGTTTTAGCGTCGTTATGCTGCCAAAATTTCGTTAAATCCATACTCTATGGGTTATGAAATCAAATAACTAATGTTTTATTTATTCCAAGCAAACTTTCTCTAATGCATGCCATGAAATGCAATAATTAAATGCAACTTTTTTTTTTTGGCTTTTAACTCTTTAAAGTTTTTACATTTACCCAATCTCATTTCCTATTATAGATTCTATGGGGTCTAAATGATATGTTGGGAGTGGATAGAGCATCACGTTCTGATACCACCTTTGTCACACCCCGATCACACAGAACCGAACCCGTGATCGGGTTAACTCCGGTTAACCCAAACCTGCCATGATCATCTGATACAGTACCCAACCATAGCATACACACATCTAAGATAACGTTCAGAAGTTCAGCGGAAGACTTAATTTACCTGTAAATACCCTCAATATACTTCATACCCAAATTGTAGTATATAGATAAATACATGCAAGCCCGCAGGCATGATATTTACACAAAAAGAATAACAATTCACGTATCAAGTACACAAAAAGGGGTCACCAAAAGAATCAAAAGTAAAACCCTGTACGGCGTCAATACTGTGGTCCCGTAGCACAGCCCTCGCACGTGCAATCTGTACCGTACTCATAATCCTCGGGGACCCACCAATCCTCATCGAAAAACTCAACTGTGGGGCCCGACCCTTGATCTTCAAACTGGTGACCTGTAAAATCATCTAAAAGGGGTGCGCACGTGGGATGAGCTCACTAGCTCAGTAAGTGAAAAGAAGGACCACACAACAATCCACACAATAATCACATCCATATGCACTATATGCCATGCAATTCATTTTAAATCTCATCCACCTAAACAATATTACTAAGTCTTTGGTTTGGTGCTACTACAACCACAGTGCGCGTATGCCCCGGGTACGAGCCGTGAACTCCATCCCGCGATACGTCCATAGGGTTGTTGGAGAAGGCCCACCATGAGTACTCAGAAAAGTAAAGCATGTCGACTACCGGCTCTCAACATAAAAGTAAATGACAGAAAGTAAAGGTGCTGACCCCCAACAATTTAAAAGCAGTATGATTGGCCCTCTTGAATATACCACTGAGGTTACCGACTGTCCTAATGACCAGCCGGGCGTATGTCTAACAGCCACAGTGACCCGACAACCGCGACCACTGCTTCCCCCCAAGTGATAACCCAATACCTCAACCCCTGTTGGGAAGGATCGTAGCACGGGAAGATGATAATCCTAAACCGCATGCCCCTATATGACATAGTACGATTACATAGTGCCACCGCGTCCCATACCACAGGCCACCAATGCACTCATTTCCAAACCGACTACGGCATCTAGTCTAATAATGCATCATGCATAGTGATACCATCATTCATCACATAAGCACATCAATCATTTAGCATTGAGAATATAAAACACAACACACATGTCATAATCATATGAGGATGACTAAGCTACATATAATTTTCATGATGACATGGCTAGTCTAGATACAATGGAATGATGCCAAATAAGCTTTAAAGTAAAGGCAAACGTCCTCTCCCCACTTACTTGTTGTGTACAAAGACTCACGCCCGGTACGGGTGAAATCCGGCGCGAGAAACGTAAATTTTTGTGAACCTAACATAAGTGAAGGGGTTAGCATTTCATCACATTGGGGTCAAAACTAACAAGATTTGATGGTTAAATCATGTTTAGAATCATAAAAGAAGGTTGCACGTCCATTTTGGGTCTATTCGGACACAAAAATCAAGTTGGGGGCCTCTCGGGTGGGTTGGACAGCCTACCTGTCACGGCCCACCGGACTTCTCAGGTGGGCGGGGTGGCCCACCGGTCGGCCCACCGGTGGGGACCGAGGGTCGATCCTCTCAAGCATGCAGATCGGCCCGTCGGTCGGCCCACCGGTGGGGACCGAGGGCCTGCCCTCTCAGGCGGGTGCCCTCAGGCGGGCCGTTTGGCCCACCAGTCTCAGCCCACCTGTGAGGGCGAAAAAATGTCTTTTTCCTTGAAACTTTCCCCAACCTTTGGGGAATCAAATGGGGCTTTTTCAATCCCATTTTCCACACATTCAAGGTCTTATAAGATGATTCTAACCTAGATCTAAGTTAGATTTAAGGATTGAGAAGCCATCTTACTTTCTTTGCTCAAGAACTCTATCAAAACCCCAAAAATCACTTCTTAGCTAAAGAAATCACCAATGCTTCTCCAATCTTGTAAACACTTCTTCAAATCTTTCAAAATCAACACATAGACCATCTATTAAACCTTAGATTCATCATCTCAAGGGGGATTTACAAGATCTCAAGGAACTCTACCTAAAGTAAGGGTTTTACTTGGGTTTGGTGAAAGTTTAAGAAGCATAGCCTTTGCTCACTTCCAATCGTAGATCTCGTGTTGGGGATCACTCTTCCAGCGTCGGAATGGAAAGATCAAACCTTGGCACCGCTTAAATCCATTTCCTCTTCCTCTTCCTCTTCCTTCCCCTTTCTTCTTCTTCGTTCTCTTTTCTCCCTTCTTTTCTCTCTCCTCTTTACTCTTCTCACCAAACTCCTTAATGTAATAAATGAAAAAATGAAAAACACAATAATGCTATTTATACTTTTTAAAACAACTAGTAACCACATGGGTGGGTCACTCAGGTGGGCAGATGCGCCCACCTGTGACCGCCCACCTGAGGGCCAAAAATTATCCAACAAGTGAGATTTTGATGGAAGTCGACTCTCGGCACAAGGTATATTATACGTATGCGCTTTAGAATACGGCTACATACCAGCATTACCCATACATGGCCTTATGATACGTGCATGTGCATGGCTTGGGTACACCCGTCTCCTCTGGCACTGACTCGGACTTGTCTGGCCAACCTGTGTTCAAAGTCACCCTTGCCATCATGGTCCATAAGGAACCCGCCTTAACCCTCTCTGGTTCGGGTCCTGCATGGTTAAACTGGGTCAACCGTGTAATTAGACATGTTTAAAAAGTAAGGTATCACACCCCATCTCCAGTTGTCTTGATAGATGGTGGTGCCACCTCTCTAAGGATGGCACTCTATCTACTAAGAAAGCTATCACTTTCCTCAAAACTGATTTATTTACTAACAAAAATGGGTGCCCAAACAGGTGTACTTGCTTGTCTCCTTGCTCACAATGGTGGATTTTCTTTTCTTTTTTTTTTAAATTGAAAATTCACCCCAAATTTAACCTCTTCTTTTGGAGAATTGTCCATGATGGTATTCCTCCTACAAAGGACATTCAACGAAAATGGGTGGATTTTGACCCTATCTGTGGTTTGTGCCACAACAAAAGTGAGAACACATATCATTTGTTTCTCACATGTGAGTTTTCTTGTAGCATCTGGGTTGCTGGACCTCTGGGTCTCAAAACCGATCTTCTTAATACCACTTCTTTCATTTTAGAATTTCATTTTAGTATTTATGTATTTCTTCAATTCTAATATTATCCCCAAAAATAATTTGGCTAGCTTTGTCAATGTGTTTATTACAATGTGCTACCATATTTGGCAACATGCTACTACATTTGGTGGCACAGGAACCAGGTCATTTTCGGAGATCTAAAATCCAACCCATACTCTATTCTTAAACAGATAGATTTATGGATATCACTAATGATGAACACAAGGTGATAAGTCTACCCCAGATACCTCTTCAAACAACAAATCTACGTAGTAGCCCGAATACGATTCTTATATTTATTGGGATAGCTAATTTAAAAAAAAAAATTATGTATCTGGTTGGGAAACAGCCCTAATATCAAAAGAAAAATGCTTCTTACTCCATGCTAACTACATGTTAACAGGAAATGGTATAGAAGCAATGGCAATGAGTCTCCTATATGGGTCAATAAAAGCAAAGGAAGATGGATGGGAGGTGGATCTGATTTGGAGCAATGTAGGGGAATTAAGAAAATTTTGGGGAACTAATGACATTAATTGATGGCCACGGACTGCAATCCCTCTTTTGTTGATAATTTTTTGTCAAGACCTAATCTGTGTATAATGGCTAACAACAATATCATTTTTATTCTTCATATATAGCTCTAGAAGCGATGAGTAGAAAAACCATAATAATGAACCATGACTATCTATTAAACTTTTTAACTATCTTTTAATGATGACATGACGTGGATGAAAATGATGACATGACAGTGTCTAGTATCACTGATGAGATAATAGAATTCCTTGGTATGCATGGAATGATTTGATACATCCTTAGTATGTGGTGCAGGTTTCTGGGTCAAAACTGACAAAATTGACCTATTTATGATCGGGGGCATTTTCAATAGTTAAAATGATATTTTTGGAAGATCGTTTCTTCATAAAAAATATAGATTGTAATTTATCTAATCCAGTGCATCTCATTTTGTCGCATTCCGATATGGTATGAAGAAGTTACGGCATTTGTGACAGTCGAGGGCAATTTCAACATTGAAGATGAATTTTTTTAAAGGAAGTGTTCTCCATGTAACAATACGAAAAAAATCTAATCTTTCCAATGGTTCTGATTTCATCGCGTTTTGATTCAGTATGAGAAAGATACATCATTGGAAAGGTCTAGGGGTATTTTTGTCTTTTTACATGGATGAGTTAGATGATTGAGTCTTATAGAAAGTCGTAGAGCATCTAGTTACGGTTCCAACGCACTTCATTTCATCTCGATCAGATATTGTATGAAAAAGTTATAAGTGTTTCCGTAAAGCTAGTTCAAAAATCCATCAGTTGCTCTCGGTGTTGGGTCAATTTTTCGGAATTTATTTTTAAAATTTTAAGGGCTTTTATGTAATTTCAAGATTTTGAAGGTCTGAGTTGCAGGGGGTCTTTAAGCACTGAAATATATGGAGGCAGGGGCTTGATTTGTAATAAAGAGGAGTAAAGGGAGGTGAAATGGATGGTCCATATTCGACCACGTAGGCTTGATGCCCATCCAAAGGTTGCTGAGATTTTGCACTGACATGGACGAGATAGTTGCTTGTGCATAGCATTTGATTGGTTAGGTGCATAATCCTTGATGCACTGGTGCTACACATTATCAAGGTATGTTGTGGTGTTTCGCTCGTGCATAGAAGGTATAAAAAGGATTCCGATCTTAAGGATCTCATGAGATCTGATTAAAGCCATCATGAAGGATTCAGATCCAACGATCAATAAGCCTTTTATTTTTGTGAGTGGAAGACAAGCTCCCTTAAAATTTGAAAAAGCAACCAATCAAAGATCGACAACAAAAAGTGTCAGCCGACCGCTGACGTCATCAGTTGACTATCTTATTCAAATCTTGTGGTTAAGATTTACTATCCATTATTTTAATCGGATGGTCAAGATTAAGAGATTCTCCTTGATGAGATCTACGGCCAGATTTGCGCCCTTGTTGCACGCACCGCCGGTGTAGCCTACGCCACTCCTACGAAGATTTCATTTCAGGCTATCTCATTGCTCCAACTTCAAATGGTCATATCTCCCTCATTTTAACTCGGATTTGGGTGAACCAAGTTGCCACTTCTTCATTTTTTCAAGTGCTACACTATGGAAGAAAGAAAAATGAGTTTTGAGTGAAAAAAGGCTATGGTTTGATAGGAGAAGCTTCTCCTTCTTTGTTGGTCCTTGAATGAACATGAATACTTGATGATAAATGTTCTTAAACCATTAAATGAGGTAAAAGAGGTGGTTGAGGTGCGTTAATGATACATTAACTCAAAGCCAAGGAGGAAGAGAAGAAAGCAAGGATGTGTTTGCTTTGAAGAGCAAGAAGCAAAGGAGAGAGAAGGTGTAAGCACCAAACTTGTCAGTACAAGTTTCCAGTCATCCCAGGCAATCAGTTGTGAGATTCTCTAACCTTTGATTTACATTATATGCATGTATGTATGCTAGGGATAGTTGTGGATGAATGTATACATGCTAGGTTAGTTGTGGATGAACTGTAAGCATGTTAGCTAGTTGTGGATGTATACGCTAGGCAGAGCTTGACTGTAGGGCATTGATATAAGCTCAATTTAATTATATTTTTTATTGTGTGCTTAGTGGGTGCTAAGCATTGGGAGTGGGTGCTCCTGTGTAGTGGTTGCTACACATTATACCGGCACTACGAGTGCCATCTCAGCTTTGGCTTGAGAAAATTGGGTGTGAGTGCTCCTGACTGTGGGTGCAGTCAAAAGTAGTGTATTGAGTAGGTATGAAGCCTTTACAGACACTACTCTGGGTAGGGGTGTCAATTCCTAAACCGAACCGGTAAAATCGGCCAGACCAAACCAATAACAACAAGGACCGAACCGAACCGAAGCCTTATTGGTTCGGTTTGGTTTGGAGTATTGCAACCCTAAAACCAAACCGAACCGCACCGAAAATCGGATGAACCCAAAACCAAACCAAAACCGGCTCAAAACCCGGACCGAAACTGAAACCAAACCGGTAAGAAACCGAAACACTCCAAAATTCATTAAAAAAATCAAAATTTGCCTAGTTTTGTATACATTTTTATGGAAAGTCGAATCCAAACTGGACTAAAAACCAAAACCAACCTAGTTACAAATCGATTTAAGAAACCGAAGACAAACCAAAACCAAACCGCACCGAAATCGAAACCAAACCGAAACTGGAATTTTCTTATTGGTTCGATTTCGGTTTCAGCTTTCTCACACCGAAACCAAGCCAGACCGACTGATTGACACCCCTAACTCCGAGGATGTAGGTAAATGGTCGAACCTCGTAAAAACCT
>NC_056561.1:15753109-15768791 GCF_013358625.1 Macadamia integrifolia | reverse complement strand
CAAAAAAAAAAAAAACCTAAGATAACGACAAGTACTTTCATCAACAAACAATTGATTTAATGTCTTAAAAAAACATAAATAGGTTAAGAGAATACTAACCTCTTGTGCATACACCATGAGAGGATATGAGAAGACATCTTCAGTGCATGGGACAGGATAGTGTAAGTTTTTTCATGTCCACTTATGTCTAGGCATAGACAAACATAAGCGAATAATTTTCTTTTTTTCAACAAAATAGTAATAATTAAAAAAAAAATTGACACATATCATCATGCATTCTTTAATGTCTAAGTCCAATAATAATAATAATAATATTTGACACATGAATAATGTTGCATTTATCTCCAAGTCCAATAAAGCTGCTGCACTTTCATCTTAAAAACAACAAGCTGCTGCACCATTAGTAGTAGCTGGGGCCATTGGCACATTTCATAATGGAATCTCCTTGAGTCTCCTCTTAGTCTTCCTTGGAGGTTATAGGATAAAATCTTTGAAAATGATTTTCTTAAATTGAGTCGGGACCAGGGGTATCCACGTATCTATCATGTACTGGGTTGGGGTTCATGTGTCACACATAGTTTAGGGGAGAGGGATAGGTATACTAGCGTAGTACCTAGGAATTAGGAATCCTAGCAGGATATTAACCATTGAATTTGATCAATTTAATTCCAATCCTTAGATTTGCATCTTACTTTATAAGAAAAATGTAACTCAATATGTTAAAATACATTGGCAATACTGTACTATTTGTCTTGATAAATTCAATTACATTACTTTGAAAAAGGTTTACTCTCTGCAACGTCCCTTTCAGCCCTTTGATTGCTCCAATGCGCATCAGTACTCAATTCAGGGAAGGAGAGAGGAAGAGGGGAAGAGAGGAAGAGAGGAAGAGAAGAGTGAAGGTTCGTTGCTATAATCCGTGGTCGCCGCTGGGAGAGGTGGGAGATAGGAAGAGGGGAAGAGAGGAAGAGAAGAGTGAAGATCTATGGTCACCGTTGGGAAAGCTGGGAGAAAGGAAGAGGGGAAAAGAGGAAGAGAGGAAGAGAATAGTGAAGAAAAATCTTCTCTTGACCTGTACAAAGATCATCTATGGTCGCCATCGGGAAAGCTGAGAGAGGGGAAGAGACGAAGAGAAGGAAACTCATTTTTTTCTTTTTCTTTTTTTGAGGCCAAACGAAGTGAAGGAAAAACATCCAAAGATTACATATGCAGATTACTTTTCAGCAATAAAATTCATTTTTTGTTGAACAATTCTAGCAACATAGGACATAGTTCTTTTCAATGATATCAGATTAACATCCATCGCCTATGCAAAAAAAAACTCATTTTTTTTAAAGCTGCAAAGGATAAAGGACCTCTCAACAGATATAAGATCAATCATCCTTAGCTTAAAAGGGTCTTTGAAATATAACACTGAAAATGATTAATAAACGTACTTCAATTTCTTCTGAACATGCGTAACACCGTAACACCATAGATGGTGTTTTCTATTCTCTGCAATACTAGTTAAAGCTTCATTACATCCCATATTAACAGTGTTATCACACTATACCTAAAAAACACTAGAAGTTCACACAAACAACCCATTATCAATGCTCTTACTTGTCTTCAAGCAGTTGTAATCTTGGGTACAATCAGATTTGAATGGGAATTACTAGAGGTTTTACCTGCAAAGATATCAAGTGCAAAGAGAAGCATGAGCAAATAGAGCTACAGGCAGTGCTACATAAAAAAAAGTATTGATTTTTGGGATGAGGTAGGAGGTATATAGTTTTGTCCAAAAGGGTCTTTTGAAGAGGGGGGGGGGTCCCCTTGATTGAGGCATGGGGGTATTTCTTGTTACCAAATACTTCCATCATCCAGCAACTTAAAACCAACTTTCCAAAAAAGTAGTACTGAGCATATTTCTTTTTACCAAATGCTTCAACATCTGCATGTTTTTACCTGACTATATCTTTTGTAGAGTCATTTTGGCTTCATTTTCTGCAGTGAAACAAACATACACATGTACCTCTTTAATGACCTACTCTTATGATCAGATAACTCTCACTGTTGGATTTCAAACAAAAAATAAAGTGGCAGGATTCTTCTTTAAAAAATGGCAATTCATAGCTTTCAAGTTCAACACTTCCTTTTTTTTTTTTTCCTGCAAACTAGGTTCTATATTCTCAAACAACATGAACCAGATGTATCTCGCACTTTATTAAGACCCAATTTAACATTGTCTAATAAAAAAGAAGAAGCTAGTTAAGTACATGGTCATATAAATTATAACAAGCATCATTGACAAAATCATGACAGGATCCACATTTCTCAGTGAAGTAAAAACATTTCTCAGTGAAGGTCAGCAATCACAGCACATCCTTCAATTTTCTAAAATAATTAAAATCTTGATGGATTCGAACCATCATACCCTGGGTAACTCTTAGGTGCTCTTCCATTTTGAGCTAAAGATCCACCCAACAATCTAAAATAGTTTGAAAAATCCAGACTAGAACATCACATAATTACAATTCCAATGAACTATCCAGCCACTTGAGGAGTAACATTATTTGAACAGAATTACAGCCAACATCATCTACACTAAATTCTTGAAATTAAGGTTATAAAAGTTCACTGCACCAATTCAATTATTATGGATATGGAGAGGAATGAAGTGTTTCGTTTGGATCATCATGCTTTTGCGGTTGATTTCAAATTGTTGGAATCACATTACCTTTTCTTAGTCTTGAAAGAAGAAGTTAGTGAATAAGGATGGAGTTTAAATTCTAGAAATTAAGAACCGAATAAAACTCGTAGTTAGGGGTAAAAAAGGGGTGAACCGAATGTAACTGTGTTGATTTGGGATTTTCGTACTCCCTATTCAGTCGAAGGTTACTGGTCTCTCTGATCGCTGCTCAGTCATTGCTCGGTGAAGACTGAGATGAAAGAACCCCAACCTCAGCCTCCCTGCTCGATTTGTCCTTCACGCAGATTGGGATCGATCACTGAGAAGACCTGCAATGATGAAAGAAAGAAACATAAAATGGGAAATGGAAAACGAAAACGAAAACCATAAATTGGGATCGAGAGTTGTGAGATTTGTAAATGGAAAATGGAAAACGAAAACCCTAGATTGTTGGTCGAGGACAGTGATAGTTGGTCGTTGGTCAGTGCTATTACTCGATGCCCTGGAAGGGATCTGGAAGAAAACGAAAACCCTAGACTCTGCTGCAACTCTGATCATGAATGGGATAGAGTTGTGAGATGGACTCTGCTGCATCTCAATAACCCTAGTATATGAGATGATCACTGCTCTGTCGAGATCACACGACGCTGATCGTCGCTGGTCGATCGTCGCAGGGGAAGAGAGTCACTGGTCTCTAATTCTAAAAATTAAAAATCTTAATACGAATGGAAATGGAAATGGAAGGGAAGGGAGAGGGTCAGGGGATTGGAAGGAAGTTTTGCAGATTTGGATCGGGCAACGCGTGAAATGGGTTGAAGATCCTCCCTGCAGAGGATAATTTTCCGATGGAGAGATGCCACGGTAATATGTTCTAGGATAGGAAAAATAGTTAACTTCCTAAGACAAATGTCAGCTATGTACTGTTTTACAACTGACACCTTAGTATATATTCAATTTTTTAAAGTTTGGTATCATACTTTGTACACGTATAATGGTATACATACTATATAAGCTCCACGGCATGGATTTAATCTGCCTAATCCAACGGACAATATAAGCTAGCATACCTATTTCCTAGGTGACCTGCTAGCATATCTGTCCTTTTCCCAAAAGGAAAATATAAGACGTAATAATTGATTGGGAGAGGTATAGGAAAGCTAGCAGGACACCTTGATATCAGGTGTGCTAGCGATATTTTAATCGTAGGATTTGAGAGAACTGTTAGATTGAGAGGAAAGGTCCAAAGCCTCAATCCACCCCTGTCACACCTTATCACCCTCAATAGCCACACCGGAATGTTGCCCGGCCGGAGCTCTCAGTTCTCTTTTTTTTTTTTTTTTTTTCTCTCTCTCTCTCTAAACGCTCTTTTCAAGAGCTTCTTTCTTCTAGGCAGCGGCGAAGCCTCTTTTTTCTGGTTGCGTACCTTCCCCCGACTTTCTCTTCCTGGACAGTGGCAGCACTGCCCTCTTTTTTTTTTTGTTGTTTGGTTTTTGCTGTTACTCTCTCTCCCCCCAAGCTCTCTTCTTCCTAGACAATGACTGCGACAGGGGCAACGACTACGGTTGCGACGACAGTTGTTGCGGTTGCGACGGCAACGGCAGTGGCCAGCGGCAGCAACTGCACTCTTTTTTTTTTCTTTTTCCTGGTTTTCGCTGTTACTCTCTTTCCCCCCGAGGTTTCTTCTTCCTGGACAGCGGCTACGGCCAACGGCAGTAGCTGCACTCTCTTTTTTTTGTTGTTATTCTCTCTCTCTCCCCTGAGCTTTCTCCTTCCTGGACAGCGACGGCGGCAACGTCAACGTCATCTCAGGTGTTTTTTTTTTGTCTCTGATTTTTGCTATTCCTCTCCATCGACCGTTCTACCATCACTGTAATCCTCGTTCCTTTGGCCCTTTGGTGAGAGAAGCGATAGAGAGAGAGAAAGAGCACCGAACAAGTCAGAAATTTTCCGCTACCACAGTCCAGGTTGAGCTCAGTTCTCTTTTTCTTTTTTTCTTCTGATTTTTGTTGTTCCTCTCTCTCTCTCCCTTCGAGCTTTCTTCTACCTCGGCTGCAGCAATGGTAGCGGCAATGGCTTTAAGGATGAAAAATCGCCGGAGCAAGTGAAGGAGAAGAAGAATAATGACCGTACAATGTCGAGGCTGGTTAAGTTACCTAAGACAACAGGTATCCAACGATATTGATGTAGTCTATCTAATCCAACGGTCTACATTTGCTAGCACACCTGATTCCAAGGTGTCCTACTAGCTTTCAAGGCATTTCCCCTAATTGATTTATATATCTCTCTCCTCCTTTTTTTTTTTTTTTTCTTAACAGTGAAACATAACCTTAAAATGGGTTTTGTTCCAGCTCGACCTGTTGGTTTTGTAGTCAAATTCCCTTCTGCCTACTAATGAATCAAATCATAGCACCGCCACAGGAAATCATATTTTTTAAATTGATAGCTCCAAAATCAAAGAGAATGGGCTGCTTCATACCATCAGGCATAATGTATTCAACCCAAAACCTGAGGTCCTGAGCATCACTTTTTCCACAAAATACTCTCCTGTTGCTGCCAAAAAACCCCGCTAGTCGGACCTGCACAAACACATACGATGGAGGCCCGGAGCTTTGTCCGGGGTTAGTCCTCCGACGCTCAAGTCAGGATCGGCCGCACAGTTCAGTAAGGGAGTAATGGTGAGGGTATCCGAGCTTACCTTCTTCCTTCCTCTCGGCCTCCTTATATGCTTCTTCGGGGCTAGCGTTTCCTCTTGCCTTATGGGGTCCACCTTCCTCTCTCTCCCAGTCCTGCTCCAATACCTCTGTCCTCCTTGTGGGGAATATTCCCCTCATGCAAATAACGTGACAGAGCATGATAGAGTCCTCGTACTCCCTACCTGGAGGGCGACACGTGTCCCGGTGGGCACCTCGTGTCCTCACCCTACTGAGCCGTATGATTTGGCTGTATCAGGAGCCCCCTTACTCCCGCTAGGAGTCTCTTCCTGCGGGAGTAACCAAATTTTTTGTAATTGTAATTTTCCCCCTTTTTCCTGCCTTTGGCCTTATTCCTTCAGCTTTAGTTCTGCTTGCAACTGAGAGCTTCAGTCAGCCGATGTGAAGACCTTGGGTCAGTTCGGCTCGGCCTTAGCCTGAGCCCCCGACCGAGGCAAGGACCTTCGGTCAGTTCGGCTCGGCCTTGTCCGAGACCCCGACCGAGGTAAGCACCTTCAGTCAGCTCGGCTTGGCTGCGCCTGAGCCCCCAACCGAGGCAAGAACCTTAGGTCAGTTCGGCTAGGCCTTAGCTTGAGCCCCGACCGAGGCAAGGACCTTCGGTCAGTTCTGCTCGGCCTTGTCCGAGACCCCGACAGAGGTAAGAACATTTGGTCAGATCGGCTCGGCCTTAGTTTGAGCCCCCGACCGAGGCAAGGACCTTCGGTCAGTTCCGTTCGGCTTTGGCTGAACTCCCAACCGAGGGAAGGACCTTCGGTCAGGTCCGTTCGGCTTTGGCCAAACTCCCAACCGAGAGGAGGACCTTCGGCCAGGTCCGTTAGGCTTTGGCTGGACTCCCAACCGAGAGAAGGACCTTCGGTCAGGTCTGTTCGGCTTTGGCCGAACTCCCAATCCGAGGCAAGGACCTACAGTCAGTTCGGCTCGGCCTTAGCCTGAGCACCGTCGAGTTAAGGACCTTAGGTCAGTTTGGCTCGGCCTTGTCCGAGACCCCGACCGAGGTTAGACCTTCAGTCAGATCCGTTCGGCTTTGGCCGAACTCCCAATCGAGGTGAGGACCTTCGGTCAAGTCCATTCGACTTTGGCCGAACTCCCAATCTGAGAAAAGGACCTACGATCAGTTTGGTTCGGCTTTGCCTGAGCACCGTCCGAGGTAAGGACCTTCGATCAGTTTGGCTCGGCCTTATCCGAGACCTCGACCAAGGTAAGGACCTTCGGTCAGTTCGGCTCGGCCTTGTCCGAGACCCCGACCGAGGTAAACACCTTCGGTCAGCTCGGCTCGGCCTAAGCCCCCAACCGAGGCAAGAACCTTCGGTTAGTTCGGCTCGGCCTTAGCTTGAGCCCCGACCATGGCAAGGACCTTCGGTCAGTTCGGCTAGGCCTTGCCTGAGATACCGACCGAGGTAAGAACCTTCGATCAGATCGGCTCGGCCTTAGCTTGAGCCCCCGACCGAGGTAAGGACCTTCGGTCAGGTCCGTTCGGCTTTGGCCAAACTCCCAACCGAGAGGACCTTCGGTCAGGTCCGTTCGGCTTTGGCCGAACACCCAACCGAGAGAAGGACCTTCAGTCAGGTCTGTTCGGCTTTGGCCGAACTCCCAATCCGAGGCAAGGACCTACGGTCAGTTCGGCTCGGCCTTGCCTTAGCACCGTCCGAGGTAAGTAACTTCGGCCAGATCAGCTCGGCCTTAGCATTAGCACCGTCCGAGGTAAGGACCTTCGGTCAGTTCGGCTCGGCCTTAGCTTGAGCCCCGACCGAGGCAAGGACCTTAGGTCAGTTCGGCTCGGCCTTAGCCTGAGCACAGTCGAGTTAAGGACCTTAGGTCAGTTCGGCTCGGCCTTGTCTGAGACCCCGACCGAGGTTAGACCTTCGGTCATTTCCGTTCAGCTTTGGCCGAACTCCCAACCGAGAGGAGGACCTTCGGTCAGGTCCGTTCGGCTTTGGCCAAACTCCCAACCGAGAGGGGGACCTTCGGTCAGGTCCGTTCGGCTTTGGCCGAACACCCAACCGAGAGAAGGACCTTCGGTCAGGTCTGTTCGGCTTTGGCCGAACTCCCAATCCGAGGTAAGGACCTACGATCAGTTCGGCTCGGCCTTGCCTTAGCACCGTCCGAGGTAAGTAACTTTGGCTAGATCGGCTCGGACTTAGCATTAGCACCGTCCGAGGTAAGGACCTTCGGTCAGTTTGGCTCGGCCTTAGCTTGAGCCCCGACCGAGGCAAGGACCTTCGGTCAGGTCCGTTCGGCTTTGGCCAAACTCCCAACCGAGAGGAGGACCTTCGGTCAGGTCCGTTCGGCTTTGGCCGAACACCCAACCGAGAGAAGGACCTTCGGTCAGGTCTGTATTCATTTGACAGAGTTAAGGTCACCAAACAGGAGAGTTCTTCTCAATTGCCGTAAACCAGCTTTCATATTTTCCATGAATAAGATCCTCCAGAGTTTAGGATGAGGAATTACAACTTAAAAGTGCGTAAGAGCAAAAATTGTAAAATGCAAGTGTGCTTGCTACTCTTGTACGAGGCTTGGTTCTGCTCCATCGGCTTGAAGGGTTTCTTCCATCTGGATGTACTTATCGCACCGAGCTCTCAACTCGGCCAGGTTCCTCAGTGTATGCTTCGCCAAAGACCTTTTCAGCTCCTTATCTTTGACGCCTCCCAGCAGGGCTGTGAACTCCTCTTTTGGGTCCAGACCTCTGATCGTGACCTTCTCTTGTTGGAAGCGCTTCATGTAGTTTCACAGTGATTCTCCTTCATGTTGCTTAATGTTGGTCAAGTTCAACGTGGTCTTCTGAAGGGGTTGGCTATTGGAGAATCCCTTCACGAAGAAGTAGCCTAGATCGCTGAAGTTATGGATCGACTTCGTCGGCAGACGGTTGTACCATAGCCTTGCCGCTCTTCTGAATGTTAATGGTAGGGCGCGACATATAATATTTTCCGAGACTCGATGGAACTGCATGGAGACCTTGAAGCCTTCCAGATGATCGACGGGGTCCCCAGACCCGTCATAAGTGTCATACTTGGGTAGGCGAAAGCCGATCGGGAGCGGATCCCTCATGACCTCATCAGCTAGAGCCGTGTCATTAGTGAGGTCTGGCTCAAGGGTTCCCGTCTGATTTTCTGCCACCTTCTTGATCTCGTCTTTCAGTTCTAGGATCATCTGCCTCAACCCCGAGTCCTCGTGCCTCTCATTGTCTCCTCGGTGCGGATCCCCATGTGGATCTCTGGCTGCACGCTGCGTCCTACCTTGGGGTGCGGGACTTTCCCTCACTGCTCGGTTTCGAAGGTTATGACCGGATCTTATAGATCCTGTACTGCTCCGGTCCTCATCTCGAGCCCTCTCAGGCTGGATGTGGGGGCCTGGCGGTGCTCCGCCGGTCCTCTGAGAGACAGCTTTGGAGACCTCCTTCATCGTCTCGACCATCCGGTCATACTTGTTCTGGAGGGCTTCGAATTGCTCCCTCGTCACGTATTCTTGCGCTTCAGGAGAGGGCGGAGGATCACTACCTTCGCATACTGAATATCCGCCTGAGCGCGGGTACCTTAAGGATACTTCCCGTTCGTCATTGCCCCTTTCTCGTCCTATCTCCGCCGAGGGAGGAAGCCCCCCTAAAGGTTCTTCCCCCATGTCCATGTTGGACGCCGCTCTCATCCTCTTGCGGTTGTAGGTTCTCCCCACCATTACCGTCGGTCCCACAAACGGCGCCAATCTGTTGCTGCCAAAAAACCCCGCTAGTCGGACCTGCACAAACACAGACGACGGAGGCCCAGAGCTTTGTCCGGGGTTAGTCCTCCGACGCTCAAGTCAGGGTCGGCCGCACAGTTCAGTAAGGGAGTAATGGTGAGGGTATCCGAGCTTACCTTTTTCCTTCCTCTCGGCCTCTTTATATGCTTCTTCGGGGCTAGGGTTTCCTCTTGCCTTCTGGGGTCCACCTTCCTCTCTTTCCCAGTCCTACTCCGATACCTCTGTCCTCCTTGTGGGGAATATTCCCCTCATGCAAACGACGTGACAGAGCGTGATAGAGTCTTCGTACTCCCTACCTGGCGGGCGACACGTGTCCCAGTGGGCGCCGCGTGTCCTCACCCTACTGAGCCGTATGATTTGGCTGTATCATCTCCCATCTTCTTTGAGCTTACGCTTCAAATCCTCCCGCACTGGAGCTAGCAGAATCGAGTTGGGTCAAACTTAAGCCACCTCATCAAACCGAGCCTTTTATGACTCTTCGGACACGTGTCCCTTGTGTGGCAATTATCCAAATCGAAGATTCTCCTTGCTTCCAACACGTGGAAAAACAACTCAGATTCTCATTCAAACCCGAATTGATGAACCGTGAATCGACCATTAACATCAACCGACCACCACCATCGTCCATCGTCCATCGTCCATCGTCCATCGTCCATCGTCCATCGTCCATCGTCCAACCTCTTTATGTGAAATCCCAATCCAAACCCCTGTTCTTGACCTCTCACAGAAAGGCTTCGATTTCTGTGCAGAAACTGGTCGGAAGCAAACCTAAATAACAGCAACACGTGGAAAATTACACCTCTTATTTATAATCTCTTTTGTTGCAAGTTGAAACGTATACGCACGTGACCAATCAAATGCCGCCCAGGTGGCCACTAAGAACACAAAACCCACCATTATCATCTCTGTCTCATTCTCTATATAAGCAACCGATTCCCATCTGGCGAATCCGACTTAATCAAGAGCTCTGTAATTGTCTTACCCTCTTTCACGCTTTTCCTTGCTCCACCATCAATGGCGTCTGCAAGATCATTTGCAGCTCCCAAGAGCTTATCTTCATCAATTAGGGCACTTGATTCAAGATCATCTCTTTTCTTTGCTCAGACCCAGAAACTCTCGGGGTTTAAGACTATCGATTCATCAACGATCCGTACTCTCAGATCTGTAAGAACCCACCAGAATCTCTCCACCCGGTGGAGCGCAACCAGAGTCTTCTCCTCCTTGAAAGAGGATCATAAACCAGATTCTTCTTTCACTCCCAGACCCAGTAAGTATTTCTAATTTCTAGCTAAGATACCCACAAAAATTGTTCCTTTTCGAGTAGTAATTCTCCAATTGTGTCATCTGCAGCCACAGTTCAGGAGCTTTGTGTGTACGAGATCAACGAAAGAGACCGTGGAAGCCCTGCATACCTACGCCTCAGCCAGAAAGAGGAGAACTCACTGGGCGATCTCGTTCCTTTCAGCAACAAGGCAAGATGAATTTTCATGTTACTCTGTTTCTGAAAGAAATTAAACGAATTAGTCGAAATTAATTATAATTATTACAGGTGTATAGCGGGGACTTGCAGAAGAGGTTGGGCATAACAGCTGGGATCTGTGTGTTGATCCAACATGTACCAGAGAAGAAAGGAGATCGATATGAAGCGATTTACAGCTTCTATTTTGGGGATTACGGGCATATCTCGGTACAGGGGACGTATCTGACTCACGAAGACTCGTATCTTGCTGTGACGGGTGGATCAGGTGTGTTTGAGGGAGTGTATGGGCAGGTGAAATTGCAGCAATTGATCTTCCCTTTCAAGCTGTTCTATACATTTTATCTGAAAGGGATTCCTGATTTGCCTGCTGAGCTCTTGAGTGAACCAGTTCCTCCATCTCCTACTGTTGAACCTTCACCTGCTGCTAAGGCTGTTGAGCCACATGCCACCATTTCCAACTTTACCAACTGATGTTAATGCTTCTACTTCAGCATATGATCAAGGGGCTCTTTTAGTCTTTTAGTAGTTTCCCTTTCTGTTTTCCCTGTTACATTCTTTAGCTCTCTTTTTTATGTATTGTGTAATGTGCAAAGAAGAATAGAAGTGAAGACGTTTTGTTTGGCTAGGGATCGAAAGTTTAATTAAACTCTTGGGCATCTTCAATCTTCTTCTTTCTAATATTAACTTAAAATGGTAAGAGGATCAGATTATGGAGGACAATCGATTTGGTCTATTGGTTGTGCCTTTGTTTGTGGAAGCTGCTTCGCGTTCGTGTCCCCTTCAGCATACCGATACAGCTGCTTTTTAACGAATTCAAGAGCTGAGAGGGTGTGGTTATGCATTTCAACAGGATGGATCATTGGGAGGTATTGGAGAGAATCTTTTACACCACTCATTTGCTGAAGCACCCATTTTTTATCCACCCCTTTGGCCCCGTTGGGTACCAATCCCACTCTGGCCACCATGGTGATGGCTTATCATCAGACAGACAGACAAAATAAATAAATTAATTAATTACATTGTGGAAAGGCCGGTATGGCACCATCGGGATAAATGATGATGTTTTCATGCGCAGCACAAATCAAGTCTCCCAACCACCCCCCCCCCCTCCACCCACCAACCCAAAATAGAAGAGAGAGAGAGAGTAGTGATTTTGGGAGCACACTTCAGATGCCAAATACGTGGAGTGTGAATTATGTCCTCATACGAGAATCATTGTCCTGGGTGTTTGATTACATTTGAATTTCATTGGAGATAAAAATTAATTAAAATAAGAGAGATTAAGTGGAGTTCCAAGTGTAGATCAAACAATGTATAATAATGAATTTCGAATACTTGATCCAAACTCATGTACGCACATGCAATTAAACTAGGATGTGCTAAAGAAACAATTGAAAAAACATGCCAAAAAGCACCTAAAAGTGGACAACCATTTTTGCTAGCAGATTGAAGAATTTGCCTACTGTAAAAAATGTGTTTCTCGCCAATGAGATGAGGCCTCACCGCTTCTGGCTAGTGAATTGGAGAATTCACCGCTCAAATCCCATTTTATTTGCTAACGACCCTAAAAGATAAAAATTAACATCTTCATTTTTGCCATAGAAATAACTATTTTGCCAATAAAAAATGGTCATTTCCCCTTAAAATGGGCTTTGCTGGCTGGCGAAGTAGGCATTTCGGTAGTGAAACTATATTTCATCACCAAAAACCTTAGTTTTTTCATCACCTAAAACCTTTGGTTCCATTTGTTTGGAGGGGAGTTGGGAGTAGGATTGTTGTCAGTATGGAATCCACATGTTAGTGAGGTTAAAAACAAGAAAATAAAGATATGGTGAAATTAATATAGCATCCCACCCCATCATGTTTGGTTGGGTGGGAGCTGGGAGGAGAGAGAGAAAAAGAAGATGTTCGAGAACAGGCTCTGGTCACCACTTCCATGACTACCACCGCCAAGGCTAGCCAGACCATCAACCATGACAATATCAAGGGTACCAGAAACCCTAAATCCGAAACTTCGGCAATGCCATAAATGAAGAGATATGAGGAATAGGTGATTAAGACAACATACCTGAGAGAGAGAAAAAGAGAATAAAAAATTACTTTGTAATTGGGTTTTGCAGTTTTATATCATTAACATGTTCAGCAAATCAATGTTCGGTGTTTTTTTTTTTTTTTTTCCGAAGCCGCCCCACAAAGGTGGAAGAAGAAGAAGGTGAAATCAGCATTTTTGATACAGCAGGTGGAAGAAGAAGAAGAACATCAATGGTAATTAACGATAATTTTCTTCTAAAACCCTTGAAACCTAGCAATGGTACTTCAAGATAAATTTTTTTTTTTTAACCCTTGTTTAGAAGCGATCGAGATAACAGTATTTTGAGTGAATTCGGATGGAATTTGCAACAAGACACGATGGTAAGGGATAGGGATCTAGAGACAGTTGCTTGCTTCCCTGCCTTTGATGATCAGATCAAGTTGGACAAGAAATCGTCTCTGGCAAGAAGCCTCAGCTCACAATCATTCGTCGCTGAAGTCGGAAAAATCGACGGGATCTAACGGAAAACTACCAAAGATAGTGTGAGAAGAGTAAGAAGAAGACGCAAATGAGAGCGAGAGAGTTGTTGAACGATGAACTTGACTGCCCCACAAATTATTACATTTAAATCCATTCAACTTAGGGGTGCAAGTTTGGCCCTGACGGCCCAAACCCGCCTTGATTCCAAACAAGTACTGGCCCTAAAATTTTGGCCTTTAGGGCTGGCCCAACCCTGAAATTTCTGACCCTTAGTCAGGGTTAGGGTGGGTATAGGTTGATGTCTTTGACCCGCCCTGAACCCGGCCCTGATTTTTTTACTTTGACTTTTGGCGCTGATTTTGGCCTAACCCGTCCCTGGTTTTTGCCTCTGATGTTGACTTTGGACTTTTTGTTTTCTTAGGATGTTCTCCTCTTTGTTTAACATGACAAGGGTTTTAAGATCTTTGCATTGTTTGCCTCAATAAGATGAGCTTTTTGTTTATCATGATAAATAATTGAAATTTTTTAGATTTTTTGCTTTCTTAGGATGATCTCTTATTTGTTTATCATAATAATGAGTTATTTGCATCGTTTGAATGTTTGCTTTAGGATATTTTCCTCATGACAAGTAATTTGTGATTTTTTTTTTTATCTCCTCTTCATTATGAATATTTTTTATTTTTTAGTTATTTCATATTTTACTGGGTGAGGATCATGATACATCCGGCCCTTGATGGCAAATTAGGGTCAATCAGGGTTAGGGTTAGGGTCAATCAGGGTCATTGCTATCCGACCCTGAAAAATTAGGGCCAATCAGGGCGGGTAAGGGTTGGATTCAACCCTGAAGGGTTGGGCTTGGGTCGGGCTAGGGTTTTAAGAAATCCGACCCTGTTGCATCCCTATATTCAACCTAACTCCGTCAGACTAGTGTTAATTTTGAAATTGAAAAGACTATTTTAACCATTTTTCTATCTTGACCTCTATAGACCATTTTACCCTTGTACGATTGAGAATTTGAGATGATCCCAAAATTTGTCTTGAAACCTAGCAGTTGCCGCCTTCAACTTCGCCGTCTCTATTAACAGCAGTCGGGGAGTTTAGGGAAAAGTAGCGAGAAGTGGTTGAGTGGTGAAGGCAAGGATTGATTTCGAGTAGACAATCTATTTACTTTTCAAGGTTAGGTTCTACACGAGCTAGATTCTGGCCACTCAGCGAACCTCTTAATTTGCCGTCACTTTCAGACTTTCTGGCAAAAATCTGTTATTGTAGTGCCTGAATATCTGAGTTAGGATGATGACCAACAACAACCATGCTCTCAAAAAGCCTGGATCGCTCTTTCACAGATCTTTGATCCTACAATATAATAATTCCAGACATTAACAGTGAATCTACATAGAAAGAGCTTCAAATTTCATTTCACTCAGATACCTTACTCGCTAGCTGAGAAATAAAAACAAAAGGCAACTTTTTGGTAATCTAATTAATGGTTCAAATAACACAACAGGGGAAACTTATGACAGAACCATAATTCAAAAGTATCAATTATAAACTAACTCAAAGATCCGGAAGAAAAATGGAACTAGAGAAACAGAGATAAAATTTCCATAAAAATAGGAACATTACAACAAACACCAACGAACAAATTCATCCCACCTATATTAGAGTTGAAGATTGAATGAACAGTCACACACGGGTCTAGACCATGTAATAAATGTAATAAATGAAACTCGAGGGAGGAGGACATAATAAAAACAAATGCGAAGGGAGGTGGATGTAAATTTCTCTAGTTTTTATAGACATACAATTTCTTCAAATCCTCGGTATGACATTATAATGTCAGTATTTCAAAATAGAGTTGCTTTTTATACCATTATAATGTTGGTTTAATCCGGAGATTTCTTCATAAATATCATATGATTTCCCAAAATATCTCATCTTTGTTCTATATTTGATCTTTCGAAAGAATTCATTTATATGCCACTGTAATACCAATCTCTCTAAAAATACCTTCAGGCACGCCATTACGTTGCCATAATATTTTAAAAGAGATTTTCAAAATAAATGCATATATATACTACCATGGTTGCTTATCCCTTCGCATGCCACAACACCATGCTGAACTATAAGTGGATTTGATTCCCAGTGACGTTAATTAGGTAGCTTGGGTAACTTTATGCCTTAGTTCGATCCCAAATATATAAATATATTATATTCCCCCTATAAGCACTCATCATGTTTTCCTTTTATTTACTTTTCCTATTTATTCAGTTTTTATAGTTTAAATACTTAAACCATGTTAGATTAACATGTTTCCATACAGATTTGTGAATTACTAAGCTTTATATTTCAAGCAATATAAAATGGTCAAAGTTAGAAAAGATCAACATCCCATCAGGGGAGGTTAGATGCCTAACAACTTCCCAATTCATAACTTCAAACTTACCCAGAATGGGTAGACGTTACCATAGTTAGCAAATTCGTATTCGGGAATTATTCGGGCGGAGAATTATTCGGAATAATTCGATTGATTAATTTAAGGATTCGGTCAAAAAAGCGGTCAAAAAAGCTTACTGGGTTTT
>NC_056561.1:15713547-15753009 GCF_013358625.1 Macadamia integrifolia | reverse complement strand
TTTGAGCTTTTTTGTGGAAGAGAAGAATAGTTTCCTAGCTCTAATGGGCCTTATCATTATTGGTCAACGTTGGCGAGTTCAGCAACCTAAGAGGTAATCTGCATATTACCCTTCTCTTTGAAACAAGAAGTTAAAATCAGTCATGATGTACGTTTTGCTGCTAAAATTATGCTTAAGTTTTCAGTTGTCTCTACATATGCATATGTCTGTGTATATCTAATATTTGAATGCCAATACTCATAAATAGATTGAATTCTGTACTCATTGGCTTTATATTTTGCTAATAGTTGTTTGCATTTGGGTGGTTAAGTGATTAAATGTATTTAATCTTGTGTACTTCACCTCTACTTATTATTCTTTTGATTTTTTGAAGGTAAAATAGAAGCGTCTATCAATAATTGAAGCTATAGAGGAATTTCAGTGAGAAACATTCATGTTTTCTTTCCCTTCCTCATATTATGTTTTCTTCCAATCCCACAGGCAATTTGCTTCTCAATAATGGTACGTAATTGGCATTTCTACTAATCCTGTAAATGCTTATTAGGTTCTGAAAAATTCAGTCCATACTATTGATCTCCAAACACTTGAAAAGAACCGGACCGTGACCGGGCTCCGTTAACCCAAAACCTGCCAGGATCATCTCACGCAATAGCCACTACACCGTATACACACAACTAAAGAAAATTATCAATGTTGCTGTCCCACAACACAACTCTTGCACTACCACTCGACCCCGTGCCCAAGATCTTCGAGGACCCATCAATCCTCAAATGGAAACTCTACCGTTGCTACTCACTACCACAGTGCACGTATGCCCCGGGTATGAGTCGCGAACTCCATCCCGTGATACGCCCATAGGATTGTCAGAAAAGGCCAGCCGTAAGTACCGGAATATATTGGGCCTTGCCCTGTATTAAAGCAAAATGGACTTTGCCATGCATTAAAGTAAAAGCAGTATAATTGGCCTTTTGATTATATCACCAAAGTTACCAACCGTCCTAGTGATCGACTGGGCGTATTTCTAACTGCCACCATTGGTACACAACCTTCGGCTTCCCCCAGTGATATACCCAACACCTAAACCCCTGTTGGGAAGGGTCGTAGATAAAGATATGTCAATCCTAACCACATGCTTCTATATGAGATAGTACGGTGCATAATTCCACCGCATCCCATTCCAGAGGTCACCAATGCATTCATTTTCAAGCCAACTATAGCATCTAGTCTAGTAATGCATCTCATTCCATAATTTAAGATCATCTGTCTCATATCTCAAAGCAAGAATAAGCATGTATCAATTAAAGTCACAACATAATAGATCATAAATGAATTTCATAATGCACAAGACAATGCATTAAATGGCGTTCGTGAATGGCTAGTCTACACACAGCAATATAGTGATAACATGGCTAGTCTACATCAATAATGGAATGATGTAAAAACACTCTAAAAATAAAGTCAAAGTCCTCTTCCACTTACCTAGTTGTGTACAATGATCACCCTTGGTACGAGGAAGATCCAAGTGTGATGACTGAGTTTTTAGTACAACCTATCATAAAAGAGGTCGAGCTTAGTATATCTTACTTTAGGTTCAAACCAATGGAGTACGATGATCCCAACCATATAAAATCACCATAGGAGATTGCCTGACAAATTTGGGCCAAATCAAAATCCGATGGGTCAGATTGCTAGGTCAACTGGCGAGCAAGGTAACTGTCGGTCCTTGCCCGTAGATTGACCCAGGGGCTTTGCCTGGACCGATGGGCAGGTGCCCACTGGTCCTTGCTCATTGTAGACCCAAGGACTCTTCTGGACTGGTGGGCAGTGCCACCTATCCTTGCTTACCAGTAGAGCTAGCAGCCCATCCAGAACAGGCAGGCTCCAGATTGGTGGTCCGACCATTTTTGGGCACCCACCACTCAAAATCAGGATTTTACTTTCACTTCCATTCTTCATCCCACCTTGGGGAAACTACAAGGGGTCGATTTGATTGCATTTTTCACAAATCTAAGGTCCTATATTGTGATTCTAACATAGATCTAGGATCGATTCAAAGTTTTAAGCTTGGATTTTACCTCTTTGCTCAAGAACAATTTAAAAACCCCAAATTCCTGCTCTAACTCAAGAGATCACCAAATGCTTCTCAAATCTAACAACTTCTTCCTCTAAAACCTTTAAAAATAATATGTAGACCCTTTATTAAACCTAAGATTCATCATCTAAAGTGGGATTAACAAGATCTACCCAAATCGAAGGGTTTCACTTAGGGTTTCTTGGAGGCTTACAAAATATAACTTTTACTCACCTTAAATCGTAGATCCCAAGGAGAGGATCACTTTTTCTGGTGTCGGATTTAAAAGATCTAACCTCGGCGACACACAACGAGCATCTTCTTCCCCTTTTCTTCTTTATTCTTCCCTTCTCTTTCCTTCGTTTCTCTCTCTTGTTTACTTTTCTCACCCACCTTGTAAAGCAATAAATGAGGGAAAAGAAAATTAATAAATGTTATTTATACCTGGTCAAAATATCTAATGATCAGAGTGGTAGGTCACACTGGTGGGTCCGACCCACTTGTGACCACCCACCAGTTGGTTGAAACTTAGATGAATAATTTAGGATTTTGACGGGGCATAGCCTCGACATGTATTTTACTCTCGATAATTGACCAAAATGCGTACTTGACACAAAATACAGCTACGTACCTTTATTATGTGTACATGTTCTTGTGATACATGCAAGTGCACGGCTTGGGCACGCGAACTTCACTAGGCATCAACTCCAACTCATCTGACCAACCTGAGTTTAGAGTCACCCTTGCCGTCATGTTCCATAGGATACCCGACTCAGCTCGCTTGGGTTCGGGTCCTGCAAGGCCAAACCAATCCAATTGGGTAATTAGACTGGGTTTAGAAAGTAGTGTCATCTTCTTTCTCCCAGACACTTCCTGAAGCGAATGATTGGCCCATCGAACCTTCACAAAAGTGATGGAGCGGTTGTGAAGGGTCTTTACTTTTCGTTTAGAATTTCAGCAGGCTGTTCTTCGTAGGTCATGTCATCCATAAGTAGCACATGTGATGGATCATGGATGTACTGCTTCAGCATAGACATGTGGAACACATTGTGAACATTACTGTGGAGGAAGAGCCAACATATACAACCTCAGACTTAGTTTCCCTTCCTGTGGAATCTATGCAACCCTTTGGTAGGAGAGATTTTGAGGAATACCTTCTCCCCCACTTGGAATTCAATGTCTTTCTTGCGGTTGTCTGTATAGCTCTATTGGGATGCTTTAATTCTCTCATGAATGACATCAATCTTGTCACATGTCATTTGTATCATTTCCTCCTAACATCTGGCGCTCACTAACTTCATCCCAATATAGGGGCGTTCTGTACTTCCTACCATACAATGCCTCATATGGAGCCATCCTAACTGTGGCTTGATAGCTATTGTTATAGGCAAACTCCATAAGAGATATGTACTCCTAAGTACCACTCATCTCCATCGTACAGGCCCTGAGCATATCTTCCAGTATTTTTATGGTTCATTCTGATTGTCCATCGGTATGTGGATGGTCAGATTCACTTGTGTCCCCAAAGCTTGCTGGAGGCTTTTCCAAAATCTAAATGTAAACCTTGGGTCTATCTGACACAATGTTCATTGACACTCTATGCAAGTGGTCTATGTTATCTATATATAGTTGGGCTAACTTATCCATGGAATAATTGGATTTGATCTGGATGAAATGAGTAGTCTTGGTAAGCCTGTCAACTACCACCCCGATTGCATCCATCCCTTTGGGTGTACGGGGTAGCCCTGTGACAAAGTCTATGGTGATCCTGTCCCATTTCCACTCCGGTACAGGGAGTGGCTGTAGAGTACCATATAGTCGATGCTTTTCTGCCTTGACCTTATGATATATGAGACATTATGCCATATACAAGGCTATAGTAGTCTTCATTGCTGGCCACCAATAGCTTTGTTTAAGATCTTTGTACATCTTTGTACTTTCGGGATGAAGTGAGTATTCAGAACTGTGTGCCTCCTTCACAATCTTGTCCTATATTTCTATGTAATCGGGCACACACAACCTGTCTCAAAATAGTAGTGCCTCGTTATTGGCTATTGTGAAGTCAGGTCATTTATTGTCTGCTCTTGATTTTCAGCCTGAATCCTTTGTAGCTCAGCATCTAAAGATTGTTTCATTACCACCTCTTTCCTGATGGATGGAATTACTTGTAAGGTTTTCAGGGATATGGTCAACTGTTTAACATCATTTGATTGATATCCAAGCTCTAGGATTTCATCCATCAGTACTGCCTCTTGTATCAGCTGTGGATTGACAGCTAAGTAAGAAAATGATACTGTCTGAGCCTTCTGACTTAGAGCATTAGCCACCACATTAGCTTTTCCTGGGTGATACTGAATGTCACAATCATAGTCCTTTATGAGTTCAAGCCATCTTCTTTATCTCATATTCAAATCTCTTTGGGTGAAGAAGTATTTAAGACTCTTGTGGTCACTGTATATTTCACACTTCTCCCCATGCAGATAATGGTGCCAGATCTTCAAGGCAAAGATGACTGCTGCCAGCTCTATATCATGAGTGGGGTAATTATTCTCATACTCCTTAAGTTTCCTGGATGCATATGATACTACCTTGTCATGTTGTATGAGAACACAACCCAACCTTATCTTGGATGCATCGGTATAGATTGTCATCCCACTTGTACCATTTGGAATGGTTAATACAGGAGCTGACATTAACCACTTCTTCAAATCTTGGAAGCTACTTTCACATTCTTCTGACCATTCAAACTTTACACCCTTCTGGTCAACTTAGTCATTGGCGCCAAAATTCAAGAAAAGTTTTCAATGAAGCACCGGTAGTAGCCTGCTAAGCCCAAGAAGCTTCTGATTTCTGTTATATTCTTAGGAGCTTCCCACTCTACTATAGCCTTCACTTTTCCCAGGTCCACTTCTGTCCCATTTTCATACATCACATGTCCTAGGAATCCAACTTGTTTGAGCCAAAACTCACATTTTCTAAACTTGGCATATAATTGCTGTTCTCTCAGTCTTTGTAGCATCATTCTCAAGTGTCTTGCATGCTCTTCTTCAGACTTCGAGTATATCAAGATGTCATCAATGAAAATGATGACCCACTATCAAGGACATCATGAAATACCCGATTCATTAGATCCATAAAAGCAGCCGGTGCATTGGTTAGATCGAAAGACAATACTAGGAATTCACAATGACTATATCGGGTTCTAAAAGTTGTCTTTGGTATATCACTGCTCTTTATCTTGAGCTGGTAGTAACCCGATTTGAGATTAATCTTTGAAAACACCTTAGCACCTTGCAGTTGATCAAATAAATCATCAATGCGCGGTAACAGATACCAGTTCTTAATGGTTAACTTGTTTAGTTCCTGATAATCGATGCACATACACAAACTACCATCCTTCTTCTTAACAAATAAGACTGGTGCACCCCAAGGTGAGACAGTTGGGCGTATAAACCCCTTTTTCATCAAATCTTGCAATAGTGTCTGTAGATCCTTTAACTCTACTGGTGCATTGGGGCAACTCCAGGAATTAGATCAATGGCAAACTCCAGCTCTCTGTTAAGTGGTGGCTGGGTTAAATCATCTGGGAAGACATCAGGAAATTCCTTGACTACTTCTAATTCCTCCAGTGGTATAACCTTTGCATCCACATCTAGTATTGATGCACGGTAGCCTTGAGATCCATCTTCTAATAATTTCACCGCCTGTAAGGTAGAGATAATAATCTTCCTAGGTTGCTTTTCCCTTTTAGCTTGATATACAAGCTCTTCTCCTTCATCATCCATAATCTTAACTTGTTTTTTGGCACATATCACATTTGCTCGATGTGCTGACAGTCAATCCATACCCAGAATGACATCAAAATTCTGCATGTTGAATTTGATAAGCTGGGCATCCAACTTCTTTCCACTAATCTCAATTGAACACATCTAACTTGCATTCTAAGGTCTTAGATGGCACATCAAGCTTCCTAGCAAATCTCTTAAATATAAATGGGTGCAATGCTCCGGAGTCAAATAAGACATATGATGGTATACCTAATATAGATAAGACACCTAGCATTGCATTGCATATAAGTATAATAGGTTACTCAAATTTTATCACAAAATCTTTTAATTAAAGTGTACCTGCTACTACTTCAGTGCTGGCCTTAGCCTCCTCAGCTAATAAGGAATACATCCTTTCCGGAGGCTGGTTCCCCTGGGTTAATGCAGGTCTATGAATAGGGGGCTGATTTGGTGGTACAGCTGATGGGTACTGGTAATCCTTGGCAAAATGCTTGTATGAATGAAAATTATAGCACCAGTTCGGTGATGCCTGAACCAGAGCGGGAGCTCTCTGTAATGAGCCTAGTACAATTGGAGGACAAGGGGGTCTCGAGGCTGTAGACACCACACTAGTGTTAGGGTGGAAAGATGTAGTGCCCGGCCCACTAGTTGGTCGAGAAGAATAACCTGATGGCCTATAGGGTTGTCTATAAGAGGGGCCATAATTGTATGACTCGCAAAGGCTCTTGCTCAGGCCACCCGAATCAGCACATGGGTTTTCTGCTTCCACAGTCTCGGTGTAAGGAATGGCTCTCCCCTCTGTTTGTCTTCTATTGCCTTAGCTTTCTGCACAATCTGTGCATAATCGGTTAAGTCCAATACCTCTAGCACTGTACCAATGGATGTTTTCAACCCCTTCAAGAAATTCTGGGCTTTTTCCTCGGCTGACTTCATATGGCAAGGAGCAAAATAAAATAAGCTCTCAAACTGTTGCTGATAATCCAAAACAATTTTGCTTCCTTGAGTTAATGCCATAAAATCGCCTTCTGAAGCTTGAGTATAGTAATTTGATAAGAACAATTCCTTGAATTGCTCCCATGTAAGTTCTGGGTGAGTTACTATTAAAATAGGCTTAGAAGCTTTCTAACAAGAATCAACTTTATTCCTAAGTTGCAATCCCGAACAATAAGCTTCTGTGCCCTATGCACTCTACAATATCAAACACCTTCTCTAACTCTTGGATCCATTGATCAGGCTCCAATGGGTCACTACCCTCCTTGTGAAGATAGGAGGCATATACTTCTTAAAGGAGTCAACCACCTTTGCGTAGTGGTAGATGGTGGGTGATAAGGTGGATAAGCCAGGTAGTATGGATAGGGTGGAGGCATCATGAATGGAGGAGTGCCATATGTAAAACTAATGGGGTACCTCCCGATTGATCTTGAGGTGTCACCCCAGGCGGTGTTCCTCCAAATTGTGCTCCAACACTTGACCCCACGGGAGGGTCCTATAGAACAACCACTCTGAGTAGGGTTCAAGTACCATTGCATAGTAGCCATAAATTTTGTTGTTGTTGAAGCAATTGTTGCTGAAATGCCGCTTGTGACTATTGTATAAGTGTCGTAACATCACTTGGAGTGATGACATGTGGGGGACCCAAAATTTCGTTCACGGGTGTGTTACCCTAAACTTCTTCCTATTCAAGGTCCACTTGTGGTTGTGGATGTGAGGATTGCCGTCCATGGGGATTTGGTGGTCAACCAACGGGTCTAGAACCATAAGTGGTACCTCAAGCATTACCACCGGATTTGGTGCATACCATGGTGTTCTGTACCTGGATTATACCAAAATGTAAGGATTGATTAAGTGTCACAACATTCATATATAGACTTATAACCAATTGCATTTTATATCACATGTTACATTAATGTACCACACCTCATGACCAAACACACCCACATTTAATTACCAATACATAATTTGGTCTCATAACAATGCCTAACTACGTGGCAAAACCCCCCTATTGGCACCTAATTGGGGCCCACTATGCGTGAAATAGAAAAAATCTCAAACACAAGGGAAACTGAGCCTTAAAACCCAAACCAACAGGCTAAACTGGTGGGCAAGGTTAGGCTAGGGCCCGCCGGTCGTGTCCAAGCGACTTAAAAAGGGGTTTTGAAAACCCTTTTTCCCACTCTCTTTTTCTCTCTTTCTAACTTAGAGCTAGGGAAATTTGAGGGACCTATCCCACACTTCAACTCACTATTTTGCTTAAGAAATCAGTGTTCAACTCTTCTTCATCTCCTCAAATATTCAAGTAAGTTCCTTTTCTCCATTTTCTCTTTGAGAATCAGGTTTTTCAGTGTTCTTTTATTATAGAAACTTAATATCTCTTTCTATACTTCGTTTCCTCCATGGAATGTTTATTTCTTGACAATGTGGTAGTTCATTTGTGATTTCCATTGCTTATTGGCCTTGCTTGACCGATTATAGAGAGAAAATCCCAAATGTTTGCCCTAATTTCTCTGTTTTAAGGTTTTCTTCTCATTTCACTTATTTCTTACAAATTGATGGTTCATATGATATTCTTCACTCTCAATGCACACACACATTAGTATAGAAGTCATTTCCATTCGTGTGTACTTAGGTTTTCCTTCTTTTGATATGAATTTGCCCCCTTTATGGTCCAAATCCTTTGGAAATTTGGGGGTTTTCCTCATTTCCGCCCTTTTCTTATGAATAATAGGTACAACCATGTCCACCTCTCTCAATTAGTAGTACATTTGTCCTAAAATAGTTCTTTCATAAGAATATGCAATTTTCCACTATAATCGACTCATCTCCACCCATATGAAACCTCTATTTTCCCTAAGTTGTGTTTGGGGTTTCCATCATTTTTCTCACATTTGTTTAGACCTCTTACTATGATTTTGCTTTTTATTACCCATTCAACTGCATTTGGGCATTGAGTAGGTTATCCCACTCATATGCTTCATTTCCATTTATTTAATAGGCGTCCTCAACTCATTTGCTCCTTATTACATGTTCCTTTATTTCCTTCAAAATTCATCTCTTAATATCATTTCATTTTGGTATTGGCAATTGCACTTTGGGGTTTTATCATTCATGTCACTTCTCTTAGTGTTCCTTTCACCCCCCCCTTTTTATAATATTTCTTACCACATTCTCTTCATACTCCTTTGTTCATTTACACTTACACATCTCCTTGGTAATTTCAGGATGTCTTCCAGGAAAGGTAAAGAGGAGCTTCTTCTTCCAAGAGAAGGAAGACCACCATATCTCGGGGAAGAAATGCAGCCCAGGTTCCTCTTCATCACGGGTCTAACCCAGAGGGAGGCCTCTGTCGAATACTGCCTACCTTCCTAATCATCTATGTGGCCTTGGAAGAGGGTGCTTCCCGTCTCTGCCTCCCCATGTGCTGAAAACCATGGAATACCACAAATGCACCCCAATGATTTAGGATTCCCCTATGGAAGATCACTTCCAAGGTCTTTGATACTTTCAAGTGGACTTGTTAGGCGAGGAAGGAAGTATCTCAGGGACAAGCTCACCCAGGAGAACTTGAGGAGATGGGGTTGCCAGTTTCGATGGGTGTACCACAAAGAGGCAGGGAACAAGGGGCAGAGGATATAATAGTGAGGAGGATGAGGAATACGTCCCTCATCCTGATGAGGAATATTATGAGGAGGAGATCCTCAAGGAGGAGCCTTTAGAGACCAGAGCTCGGATCCACATTTTAGAGCTCCACTACCTTCAGGTGAGTAACCCTGAAAGACGAGTAAGATCGGATCTTGGAGCACATGGAGGAGAGTGTTGTCTGGGAATTGACGATACAACATAGATTGGGAAGGATAGAGGCTAATTTCTAATCCTTAGCTGAGGACTTGGATAAGGTCTCTAACGAAATTATTGCTGATTTTCGCCTGATGAAGAAAGAGGTCACCTTAACAAACGACATGCTCGACTTTTATGACTATCACTTCCACTACACCTCGAAGCCTAAAAGTGGGAAGATATTCATCGTGTTTGACGACGACTGATGGAGTGGCTGATCCTTCCTACTTTTCTCCCTCTATTTGGTGGTGATGATCATAATAATTTGGTTGTTGTATATTCTGATACATTTCTATGGTTTGAACTTGACCATGTGTTGAGAATGGTGTTGGGTTCTTTTAGACAGTTTGATTTATTTTGTTTTGATGAAATTTTGTGGTTTGGTGGTGACAGTGTCTGTCACTCTTCTTTTTATTTGTTATCCTTGTATAGTTGTGCTCTATCAGGTGATAATTTTGAAAAATTTTAGTTTTTACTTACAATACTGTTATGCTGTCAAAATTTTGCTAGAATAGAAATCAACGATTTATGGAATCGGTCAATTGGCCCTTTATTAATCTGATTAGGTTTTACTCTCGTGCATGCAATGAAATACAAGAATTTAGACTTTTTCATCTTATTACAGGTTTTAGTTCTTTAAAGCTTTTGTATTTACCCAACCCCGGATCCTATTATAAGATTCTAAAGGGATCTATCATGTATGCTGTGAGTGGGTAGAGTATCACGCTTTGATACCACCATTGTTACACCCCATTCACATATAACCAGACTGGTGACTGGGCTAACACCTATTAACCCAAAACCTGCAAGGATCATCTGACGCAGTAGCCACTACACCACATACACACGACTAAAGAAAACAAATTCTGTATTTTAGTGGAAGTCTTACATGTATATACTTGTAAATACCCCAATACTCTTGATACTCAAATTGTATTATATAATACATTTACATGTGGGGCCATAGGCGTGATATATACACAAAATTATAATTTAGACATCCAGAGCACAAAAGGAGTAACATCGTAAAATAATTAAAAAGAATCTTGAGTAGGTATCAATGTTGCTATCCCGTAACAACTCTCACACAGGCACTCGACGCCATGCCTAAGATCTTGAGGGACCCATCAGTCCTCAAATGGAAACTCTATCGTGGATCCTGGCTTTAGCTCTTCGGCCGGATAACCAGTAAGATCATCTAAAAATGGTATGCACATGGGATGAGCTCACAAGCCCAATAAGTGAAAAGAAAGACCAAGCAATCATTTACAACACAAATGCACCTATATGTATGCAAGTCCATTTTTATAACCTAGATCACCTAAGCATCACATCTAAGTCATAAGTTATGTGCTACTCACAATCACAATGCATGTATGCCCCGGGTATGAGTCACGAACTCCATCCCATGATATACCCATAAGGTTGTCGGAGAAGGCCAGCTATAAGTACCAGAAAAGTAAATAGGGCTTTGCCCTGCATTAAAGTAAAATGGGTCTTTCCCTACATTAAAGTAAAAGCAGTACGATTGACCCTCTGATTATATCACTAAAGTTGTTGACCGTCCTAGTGATTGGCCGAGCGTACTTCTAACTGCCACCATTGGTACACAACTTCGGACTTCCCCCCAATGATATATCCAACACCTAAACCCCTTGTTGGGAAGGGTCGTAGCACAAAGATCTGTCATTCCTAACTGCATGCTTTTTTATGAGATAATATGACTGCATAGTATCACCGTGTCCCATTCCATGAGCCACCAATGCATTTGTTTCCAAGCCGACAACGACATCTAAACTAGCAATGCATCTCATTCCATAATTTAAAATCATCCATCTCATATCTCAAAGCAAGGATAAACATGTATCAATTAAAGTCACAACATAACAGATCATAAATGAATTTCATAATGCACAAGACAATGTATGCAAATGGCATTAGTGAATGACTAGTTTACATACAACAATCTAGTGACGGCATGGCTAGTCTACATCAATAATGGAATGATGCAAAAACACTCCAAAAATAAAGTCAAAGTCCTCTTCTCACTTACCTAGTTGTGTACAATGATCACCCTTGGTACGAGGAAGATCCGACGTGCAATGACATGAGTTTCTAGTACAACTTATCATAAAAGAGGTCAAGCTTAGTATATCTCAACTTTAGGTTCAAACAAACGAAGTATGATGATCCCAACATGTTTAGAATCACCATATGAGGTTGCCTGATAAATTTGGGCCCAATCGAAACCTGATGGGTCGGATTGGTAGGTCAACCAACGGGCCAGGTGTCCACCGGTCCTTGCTCGTCACTCGACCCAGGGACTCTGCCTGGACCGGTGGGCTAGGAGCCCGGTCCTTGCTTACTGGCCTAGCCCACCGGTCCTTGCTTACTGGTTGAGCCACTAGCCCATCTAGGATAGGCAGGCTTCAGATTAGTGGGTCTGACCATTTTTAGGCACCCACCACTCAAAATTGGGATTTTACTGTTCACTTCCATTCTTCATCCCACCTTGAGGAAACCACAAGGGGTAGATTCGACTGCATTTTCACAAATCTAAGGTCTTATATTGTGATTCTAACATAGATCTAGGATCGATTCAAAGGTTTAAGTTTGGATTTTACCTCTTTGCTCAAGAACACTTCAAAAACCCCAAATTCCTTCTCTAACTCAAGAGATCACCAAATGCTTTTCCAATCTTACAATTTCTTCCTCTAAAATCTTCAAAAACAACATGTAGGTCCTTCATTAAACCTTAAATTCATCATCTCAAGTGGGATTAACAAGATCTAAAGGATTCCTACCCAAATCGAAGGGTTTCACTTAGTGTTTCTTGGGGGCTTGAGAAATATAGCTTTTACTCACCTCAAATCATAGATCCCAAGGCGAGGATCACTTTTTTGGTGTCGGATTCAAAAGATCTAACCTCGAAGATGCACAACAAGCATCTTCTTCCCCTTTTCTTCATTCTTCTTCCCTTCTCTTTCCTTCATTTCCCTCTCTTGTTTACTTTTCTCACACCTTGTAAAGCAATAAATGTGGGAAAAGAAAAATAAAAATGCTATTTATACCTGGTCAAAATATCTAATGATTAGAGTGGTAGGTCACACTGGTGGGTTCGACCCACCTATGACCAATGAGGGTAGCGGCCGAAAAAATTATCGGGTTCCTCCTTTGTGGGGATGAAAAATGCTTACATATATTCTGTCCTCTCTCCTCTCTTTCTCTTTCATGAGGGAGGGGTGTGTCTTGTGTGCTTACCCGCGAGCCCTATACTGCCGTATCACCGCTTGAAGATACGTGGAGGCCTATTTCACAGGAGTGTAAAATTCATCATTCGAGACGAGGATTTGATGATGGTTCAATACGGAGATCAGGATCATGCAAAAGGTTGTGGAGTCACCACCTAGGATTATGGGCCTAGGACCCAGAGGTGGACCCAATTCCTAAGAAGAGGGCTTGAAAGTTGGTCTAGTCCAGAGATTTAGGGTAAGTGTCAGGTTGTAGAGTTGGGAAGGTGTTAGACACCCAATCTATCCAGTTCGACTGGCCTTCCTACTAGATGCTTCAGAACTTACATTTTCCATAATTATCCCTATTCCACATGTATGGCTAAGTTATTACAAATATGTACATTAATTGAATTTAAATGATTATATACACTAAAACAATGTCAATATAAAGTCTACATTATGCTAATTTGGGTAAGAAATTATATCTGTGCTTGACCCCTATTCGAGTCAAGAGGGGTGGGACCCCGATTAGTGCTGGCACAAGCGTTTTTTGGATTCTCCTGGCTCTGAAGACTTCGAGAGGGCACAACTTCTCTTCCTAGGATGCTCACTTGGAGGCTTGTTGTGGTGTTGTGAAGGAAAATGAGTCTTTTTTTTGGGCCAATGAGGTGAGAATATTCCTTTTTGGGCCTATGGGAGGTTGTGGAGTAGGGTATGCTAGATGGACAAAGTAAGGTGCACAAGTGGGTGAACAGGCTAGATCGATTGGAGCGCATGGCATGGCACATAGGGGCATACAACCTAGCACGGTGGGCACGTGTGGTATGGCACACGGAGGCGTGCGGCATGGCAAAATGGGCATGCGGTATGGCACGTGGGGGCACATAGGTTGGCGGGTGGGCACTTGAGGCATGTAAGGCTGGCCTGTTGATTGGCTAACCAGTGTGCACGACACGTGCGTGGAAAAATATGATTTTCCAGGGAAGATTGCAGGAGATCCAACAATCTGATTTTGACGTACCATATATCGTTGGAATCGTATTTCTACAAACCATCCATCCGTATGGTCATCCTGACTGGATTTCTTTTTTTATATAAAAGTCAAAATTGGACCCTCTTTTATCTTGCACGGGATTTCTGAGGTTTTTTAGGTAGGGGATGTTTCTAGGTTTTCTAAATCAATTATCATAATTAGGTGTCTACATAATGCCCATCTTTGATCGAAGCCTATGCCAACGGCCAAAGGCAAAGAACAGAACGACCACATTTTATCACCCGGAGCATATACTATCGTCATTTTGCTCATTAATGACGGAGATGAAAAATGCAAAGGAAAGAAATTCACTACTCTTCCAATCCTGCAAAAGACGTTAGTATTTGATCTTTGTCTTTTTCCTATACTGGGATTTCATGTGCCAGTCTAAGGAAATCAATAATGAGATCGAGCCACTCGGAACCGATTCAAAGAGGTTGGGCCTCCTATGGCCGGGTTAATGACATTGGGCCACCTGGGGCCACATAAATGAAATTGGGCCACCTGGGGCTGGGTAAATGCAATTGGGCCACTTGGGGCCAATTCAATGAAATTGGGCCACCTGGGGCCGGGTAAATAAAATTGGGTCACCGGGGGTCGGGTCAATGCAATTGGGCCACTGAGGCCGGGTTAATGACATTCGACCTCTTGGGGCTAGGTCAATGCAATTAGGCTACCTGGGACCGGTTCAATGAAATTGGGCCATTTGGGGCCGAGTAAATGCAATTGGGCCACTTGGGGTCGGTTCAATGAACTTGGGCTACCTAGGGCCAGTTCAATGAAATTGGGCCACTTATGGTTGGTAAATGCAATTGGGCCACCTGGGGCCGATTCAATGAAATTGGGCCACATGGGGCTAGGTGAATGCAATTGGACCACTTGGGGCCGGTGCAATGAAATTGGGCCACTGGGACCGTTAAATGCAATTGGGCCACTTGGGGCCGTTCAATGAAATTGTTTCTTTTCTTAATTTTTGTCTTATCACTTGATTAGAATTCTTAATTTTTGGCCCTTTGATTTGGAATCTTGCTTTATTTGGAATCTTATTTTTTGCTTTTAATTTAGAATCTTGCTTTTTCTTTTGATTTGCTCTTTGCTTTTACTTTCCTTCTTTGAATTTTGACTATGAAAAATTCTTTACCTACCAATAAAATTTTGACTTTTACCTTCCTCTTTTTGATGTGATATAATTTTCATCTACCACATGAATTTGGATTTTACCCTCCCTTCGATTTTTACTTTCCACTTCCATGTGATAGAATTTTATCAACCACAAAAGATAATTTTAAATTTGGTATTTGGTGGTAAGAATTTTTTATTCACACCTTGGAATTGGAATCTCAATTTTTTTTTTGAGAAATCGAATTTTGTACCCATAAAATGGTCACTCCCTTTGTTTATTCCTTATTTCGATTTTTTTTGAGTTGAGAATGATTTGTCAGTGAGTGAGCTCGGGTTTTGGAATCTTCTCGAAGATTCGAACCTTTTTGCATTTTTTCGAAGATCTTCAAATTTTTTTTGAAGTTCTTCATCTTCCTTTTGAAGATCTTCATAGTTCTTGAGGAAGGAGTCATTTGGAGAATTTAACATCTTTTTGGGCTTCTTTATAAATTATGGAACTTCTTGGGGTTCTTTGTGATTTTGGAAAATATGGCTGAGAGAAGAAAGAGAAAGACTTGTGAAAAGGTCCAGTTGGATGATTGTAGCAACTCTTCCCAAGGGGATGAGGGCCTTGTAAACTGGTATTCAAGACAGACACTTCACAATACTCCGAATCATGTCTGTAACTCAGTCTGAGGTTTATGGGTAAGTCCTTGCATTTTATTATTATTATTTTTTATTTTTTATTCATTCATTATTGTTTTTCTTTCTCTTATCATTCATTCATTTTTTTTTTTAAAGAATGATGGGGAAGTACCACTGACCTTAGCTAGATATGGTCACCCAAATACAGCTCGAGATTAGTACAGGATGCTCCCCTATAAAGTGAAGGAGATGGTTAACTCATCATACCTGAGTTGATTGGCTTCCACAGAGATTAGGAAGTTTAGTCCGACATTGGCAGGGGCCCTAATGGAGTGGTGGTGGCCGAGCACTCACTCCTTCCATCTTCCTATCGGTGAGATCACTATCACGCCCTTGTGTTTCTATGCCTTGACAGGCATACCATTTGGGGGAGGCCCTTGACCCTTCCCGATACTTTGAAAGCTAGGGAGTTCATGGATTTGATAGGTATAGATATCAAGGGTGATCAGACATACATCCTCCTTAGCGAGATCAGTGCTCATTGGTGGAGGGTCGGCCTAGGGGTAAATCCTAGTAACCTAGCATAGGTGACCCGTTCTTTCCTTTTGTTAATTGTGGGTCAATGTCTCTTTGGTGACCTCTGAGGTGGGGTAGACATCCGCATGGTTTCCTTCTTTTGGAATCTCCGAGACATGGACACCTGAGATTGGGGTGGGGCTGCTTATGTATATTTGCTGTGGTCTTTGGATCTGTTATCATATGGGGACCGAGGGCTACATCCTCCAAGTCTTGTACTCATTTCTTTTCATTTGGTTGCATTTTTTCACTTTGATTTTTCAAATCAGCCCTAGTGCTATGAGTATATGGAGATTATGGCTTCCATACTGAAGGACCCTCAAGCATCGCCCTTTCTGTAGCTGTGAGATGGGGAAATAGCCGAGTACCCAGGGTCCAGCGCTATCCTCTAGGGACTACTGCCCATTCTCTCCTGAACGGTCTTACAGAGGTAAGCCATGCTTTGTCATTAAATTTCCTTATGTCCTGTGTCATACTTATTTTTCTTGAATTTGTAGGTTACTTGGAGACCATTCCATCCTCTTATGTTCTTGGACCTTGATGAAGTTACTCAGGCTAGATACTTATCAGAGAACTAAGTCTTATTCAGGGGTATGTGGGGCCATGTCTGGTATTTAGGAGAGAGGGTCAAACCCTAATGGTCCGATACTGATACACGCTTCTCTCCTTGTCTTCCTCCACAAACCATGCATTGTCCGGAGTGCATTCCTATGGACCAAATTGAGAGACTGGCTGACAGAATATGGGATGATTCATTCCTTGAGCAGAATAGGGATTACAAGACTTTCCTTGAGGAAGAGACTGTCTACATCCCTCTTGGTCCTGATGGTCTAGTGGTATCTTGCTCTTCCTTGAGAATCCTAGCATCCCTCTCTCTTGAGGCGGAGAACAGACATAGATGCTTCTCTCAGGCTGCCTATTCCATATGACTATGTGAGTATCTAATTATCCTTTGTTTACTTGGCTTTTGACCTTCCTTGGTTGATACGCTCCTTCTCAAGTGTCTCCAGAGGTCTATACCGAGATTCGAAGGATGCATCAGGGCATGTGTGAGGGGTGGTGATCGACAAGATACTTTTCCCCTTCTCTCTTCTTTTTCTTCTTCTTTTCTTACCCTTTTCTTGACCATCTCTCATATTCCTTAGGATGGAAGGATTGTTGCCTTAGAGGACCAAGTCAGCTTCTATCAGCAAGAGAATGCCTAGCTGCAAGTACAGATTCAGGATCTAACCCGAATGTTGGCGGATTCGGGATTGACACCCACGGGCTCCTCGCCATTTCATGAGGGTGACTCTGAGTATGGTTCAGATGAGGATTTTGGCTCTTAGGGATTTTTTTCTGTAGTTCCTGCAAGCACAAACACATGTATATTTTTTCTTTTTCTTTTCCCTCCCCCCATTTGTTCACTTTTTTTTTTAGCATTTTATGAATGGAAATCTATCTTTGGAAAAAAGAAAATTTCCTTTTATTTATGGTTTGGAATGTTTAGGCATAATTACTTCCATAACTCAAGTATTCATCAGAGTAATCAGGATAACACCAAAATCCAATTATTTCCTCATTTTACTACCAAGTGAATTACAAGAAAATAACTTTCCTACCATAAATGACATAGGTAGGTAAAAATATAGGGAGAAAATTCTTGGGGTGGGTAAAAGTTCATCAAATCCTTGGTGTCATCTGTTCCTTGCCATTTCATGAGGGTGACTCTGAGTATGGTTCAGATGAGGATTTTGGCTCTTAGGGATTTGTTCCTGTAGTTCTTGCAAGCACAAACACATGTATGTTTTTTTTTCTTTTCCCTCCCCCCGTTTGTTCACTTTTTTTTTTTTTTTTTAGCATTTTATGAATGGAAATCTATCTTTGGCAAAAAGAAAATTTCTTTTATTTATGGTGTGGAATGTTTAGGCATAATTACTTCCACAACTCAAGTATTCATCAGAGTAATCAGGATAACACCAAAACCCAATTATTTCCTCATTTTACTACCAAATGAATTACAAGAAAATAACTTTCCTACCATAAACGGGATAGATAGGTAAAAATATAGGGAGACAATTCTTGGGGTGGGTAAAAGTTCATCAACTCCTCGGTGTCATCTGTTTTCAGTCCATACTATCGGCTGATAAACATAGGTAACTAAAAGGATGTATGAGTCAATCCCATCAACTTGATGTAGTTGTATCCAGGGGTCTTCATTAGAAAATCCTCTTGTGACTTCTCTGGACATCCCCATGCAATATCATTTGTAGTTCTTCCTTGTAGGTACTCTTTCCAATCAACAATGAGCTTGAATTCCAGGGCTTCCCCTTTCTTGGTAGCAAAGACTCGGGTTGGCATTCTTTCATGGCCTAGTCAACCTCAGTTTCTTAGGACCCAAAATTTGGAAAATTACGGGACTTATTGATACTGATCAAGTCTGAATCCATGGCTATGGCTATGCCATCAAATCCCTTGAGCATTTTTACAAGATTGTAGGGATGATATCACCTCCTTTCTTCAATTCTTTACCACTTCTATTAGAACAAGTGGTGCACCATGTCTGGGAGTTCGGAGAACATAGCGAGCTATCATGCAAAGTAGATAAGCATCCTGTGATCTTTGTTGATGGATTCCTCCCAATGATAGATACCGAATGAAGATCTTGGCTACCTTCAGAATGTTGATCTTCTCATATCTAACGAATTGCTTCACTTCCTCTTCCTTCCATCTGAAGAAATCTTGAATTTCCTCTGAGTAATATTTCTTCAAAGATGGTTGTATTAACCTACCCTTAGGTGGAGATAGTATAAAAATTCGGAATTATTCGAGAGTCGAGTAGATCTCAACTAATTTAAACTGAAATACATGAAGATTGGTATCCCAGTGTTGAGGCACTTGTTGGAGTACATGGTGATGCTGCTTTACTCACCCGATCTGACCGAGCGTCGATATATTTATCAATTCTAGTAGTCCTGGTGCCCTCATGTTTATGTCCAAGGTCCATTTTCTCAACGTCTCATCCAATGAGTCCATGACTTTTTCTGGAACCATCATAAACAAAAAGGGAAGGCAATGATTTACCAAGTATCGCTCATTAGCTGTTGACACAATCAAACCTTCACCATTGTTGCATCAAACACTCTTTTTTATTTTTTGACTAATCAAGGATGAGGAATGAGTTGGCCTTGACATACTGGTGCTGGGTGGTAATTTTATTTTTGGGCGATTAAATTCTGGATAAGAATTTGGAGGACCATAGGTGAATGACAGATACCTAATGGCCTTGCATGCCAAATGGCAATTCTTGGCGGACACAAACTCTGATGATCTTTTAGATACTTTGATTATTAATCTAGGAACCAATTTATTGCCTATAAATGGTTGAGACCGCACTTGCACATGTGAAGTTACCTACGTATCCCTTTAGAGGAATCAGGTCTGACGTAGTTCGGGCTTTTCATCCTTTCAGACATAGTATTTATTGAGTTGATCTATGTTGACCAATCAGTATTTTTCGCCATTGTGATTTATAGTTTTACAGCTTTGCCTAGTAGAATCTCTTTGACAGTGAACGGCCACTCCAGTTGGGCCTGAATTTCTCTCTTGGGTCATAATTGGGGTTCTTTGTTCTAGAAGAACAAGCTCACCCTCCTCTATGTGGGGGGCTTCACATTCTTGTTAAAGGCCCTTGCCATTCTCAGTTGATATTTTTTAGATTATCATGGCTTTTATACGTCTTTATCAAGAAAGTTGAGCTTGTCATATCTGGCCTTCACCAATTCCCTTCAGGTAACTACTATCTAAAAGCACTCTTATGGATGGTACTAGGATTTCCACGGGCAGCACTGTTTCAGCCCCCTACACTAAAGAGAAAGATTGCCCTATCAAGGATCGCACAGAGGTACAATATGCCCATAAGGCAAGGGGTAACTTACTCCCCCAATCCTTATGTGTTTCTGCCATTTTTACAAGATGCTTTGATGTTTTTGTTGGTGCTTCTACTTTCTTATTGGTTGTGCCTATAAGTGATAGAGTGGTGCCTTTTGATACCAAACTTTGTGCAAATTTTATCAGTCTTGCCCAAAAAATGGGATCCCTGATCTGATATCAACTCTTGAGGTACTCTATATCGGGAGATGATATTTTCTTAGATGAATTTTACCACCTTAGCGGATGTGAGGATTGCATATGACTGAGCTTCCACCCACTTGGTAAAGTAATCAATGACTACCAAGATGAACTTGTGGCCATTGGATCCTTTGGGGTTGATCTTCCTAATAATGTCAATGCCCCAAGTAGAGAATGGCCAAGGAGAACTGAGTGAGTGCAAATCCATTGGCGGGACATGTATGATATTGGCGAATATCTGGCATTTGTGACATTTCTTAACAAAACTCACACAGTCTGCTTCCATTGTATTCCAATAGTATCCCAGTCTAAGAATCTTGGCATTCATATGGGGTCCACAGAGGCCTTGATGAATTTCCTCCATGATGGTTGTAGCTTGTTCTTCATCCACACGCAACAACTGTATTCCATCATAGGACCTCTTGTACAACAAGTATTCTTGAAGGATAAACTAGGTGGCATATCTTCTTAGAAATTTTTTTCTCTTTCTATGGCTTCAATCGGGTATTTCCTTTCTCTGATGAAATCCACAATATAAGCGAACCAAGATCGACCATCTATAGTAAGAGAGTTTACCCAGTTCTGATAAATGGGCTTGCTTCTTTGTTCCACTAAGAATGGTCAGACTCTAGCCATAGGATTGCATTCTACTATGTATACCAAGGTCGCAAGGGCATCGGCAAACCAGTTGTTGTCCCTTTGGAAATATTCAAACGAGATTTTTTCAAAGTGTCCGATCACTTCTTCCAGATTTTCTTGATACAAACTTAGCTTCTCATCTCTGGCCTTCCACTTCCCTTGCGTTTAACAGATGACGATGGATGAATCACCTTATACTTTGATCCTTTTCACCCAAATAGTCAAGGCAGTTTTGAGTCCCAAGGCACAAGCTTCTTATTCAGCAATGTTATTGGTACAGGGGAAATTAAGGCGGAATGATGAAGATAAATAAAGACCGTCAGAAGTGACAAGCAATATTTTCGCACCACACCCCTTTTGATTAGCTGCTCTATTAAAGAACAATTGCCATTCATTAGCTATGTCTTCTTCTTCTATTGCTGTGATTTCTTCATCGGAAAAGGCATCATCTAAGGCTCTTCCATCTTCTGTGGGGTGGGCAGCCAAATGATCAGCTATAGGTTGTCCCTTGATAGATTTCTGAGTAACATAGGTGATGTCAAATTCTGATAGCAGAAGTAGCCACCGGGCCATCCTTCCTATTAGGGCTGGTTTCTCAAAGAGGTACTTGATTGGATCCATCCTTGAGATCAAATGCACTGGATAGGAAACCATGTAGTGTTGCAACCTTTTTGTCGCCCAAATAGTGCAGCACAAGTTCTTTCCAAATATGTGTATCGTGTCTCATACTCTTGGAACTTCTTGTGAGGTAATATATGGCATGCTCTGTCCCCCTTTCCATCTCTTTTTATGCTAGTAATGAGGCCATGGAATATTCTTTTATGGATAAGTACAACAGAAGTGGTTCTCCTTTCACCGGTGGTGTCAATACTGGTGGATTCATGAGGTATCTTTTGATCTTATCAAAAGCTTGTTGGCATTGGTCATTTCATTCGTGGGTGATCCTTCTTTAGTAGCTTGAAAATTGGTTCACAAATTGTAGTCAACTGAGTTATGAATCTGCTGATATACTGGATGTGACCCAAAAATCCTTGTATTTGCTTCTCAGTCCGAGGTGGGGACATCTATTGAATTGCCTTGATCTTGATAGAGTCAACTTCAATGCCCCTTTCACTCATCAAAAAACCCTACAACTTTCTAGTTGTTGCTCCGAATACACACTTCTGAGGATTCAACTTTAGCTGATACTTCTTAATCCTTTCAAAGAAACGCCTTAGTGCGGGAATAAGCCCCTGCCGATCTGTCAACTTCACTATCATGTCATCCACGTAGACTTCCACATCCTAGTCCATCAAATCATGCAATATGGTAGCAGTTGCTTTTGGTAAGTTGCCACGACATTCTTTAGTCCAAAAGGCATCACTTTGTAACAATAGGTTCCCCAGGGAGTGGTGAAGGCTATCCTCTCACGATCTTCTGGGTGCATGCTTACTTGATTGTATCCTGAGAATCTATCCATAAATGATAACAAGGCATGCCCTACCATGTTGTCCATTAATGCATTAATGTGAGGTAATGGGAAGTCATCGTTAGGGCTTACCTTGTTAAGATCTCGGAAGTCTACACATATTCGTACCTTGCCATCTTTCTTTGGCACTGGTACAATGTTGACCAACCATTGGGGGTATTTTGCCACTTATAAAAACCTCACATCCACTGCTTCACAACTTCTTCTTTGACCTTTTCACTCCATTTTGAACACATTCTTCGGAGATTCAGCTTAATCGGATTTACCCTAGGGTAGGTCGACAATCTATGTTGCACGATGTTGGGGTCGATACCAAGCATATCCTCATAAGACCAAACAAAGACCTTGACGAATTCCTTCAAAAGACTAATCATCTATTCTGCTTCTTCTTCATCAAGGGTAGTGCCAATTTTTACCTCTCGAAGGCATTGGTCAATTTCTAGATTAATAACCCGAGTATCCTCATAGATGGGTTAGGCTTTCCTTGGTTTGCATTGTTTAACTAACTCTTGATATTTATCAAGATCATCATTAGAAAAAGGAAGCAAATCATACTCGGAATCAAAAATTTCATGCATGAAAGAAGGAGTAACAAACTCAACATACACGGACTCTGGGCTCTCCTCAAGAGGGGAGGCCAACAAAATCATAAACAGAAGACTCAATGACTGACTCAACTACGACTCGATAACTGTCTTATTGCTTTTATCAATGGTATTTAGGGTGGTTGACTCAGTAACATGAGTAAACTTGAAGTCTTCTCCAATGTTTGTCCAGTTTGGGAGTGGGTCGAGGGCTAGGTGGATGAGCAGATGTGGTAAGGGACCTTCTTCTTCTTTTAGAAAAGTCACTGCTATCTCTTCATAGGTGCTAACGTCAGATACTTGTTTCTTCACAAAGATGAGCTGATCCAACTCATATTCTCTAAAGCCGAACTTCTTGAGAGGTGAGGATTGCTAGAGACTGCTCAATCCTCTTTCTATAAATTTCATCTTTTCAAGCCTATTGAGGGATGCCATCTCGATGCCTTAATCATATCTTTGACCACCCTCATAGACCTTCCCATTGCAGCTGATTTGGGCACAATACATACTGACCATCATTCTTTGTTCTCTTCTTTGCTTCGCATATACACTTCTTCCTCTGAAAGGACAAGGCTTGAGCTCATTTTGCTCTTGGGCTCTTGGTTTTTGTAAAAGGAACAAATGTAGCTTTTTAAATCAATGGGAAGTTGTAAACTCCAAATGAGCCTTATCTTCTTTTCCCATTCTCTTTTCAGGAGGACTCGAGGACTTGGTGCCTCATTAGATTCCTCTTGACCATCAAATTCTCCTACATCCAAATTCTCTAGTACTTAGAGCATATAGATCGAAATATTTTCTAGGGTTTGACTTGACATCACTGGATGAAGTTGATCAGACTAGACTCATCATCTTCTGTGTCACTCCCAATGTGAATTAGGGAGGTGTGCCTTTTGATTTATTCTCCACTGCCAATGCTATAACTGCCCTAAGGAGGTCATCTGTGACTTCTTTAATGTTCTTTGGGTTGTCTTCCTGGGCTACGGTGGGCTGAATTAGAGAAGTGGGATGTATCAGCCAACCCATCCTTCCTTTGGATTATCTACCGATCCTTGGGAATGGGTTTGATATGAAGGTGATGAGGGATACGAAGCGGGATGGTATGAAGGCGATGTGATGTGAGAGGTAGGATATGAATATTAGGGGTGATAAGATGAAGAAATTTCTTTTTCCTTGATAATGTGGTGAAGGTTGATGATATGGTGGAGATTGGTAATATGGTGAAGGTTGGAGGTATGGTACGGAGGATTCCCTTGTTGATGATGAAGGAGGATAGGATCCTAATCTTCTAGCTCCTCTTCCGAGGATTCTTCTCTTTTGGGAGTTTTCATGGCCTTAACTCTTCGACTTATGGCTCTGTAAGCACGAGCTTTCATGTGATTCTTCCGAGCTCTAGGTGTGATCAAATGAGTGGATCTCTTTCTATTGCTTCCTTATCTAGATTGTTCACATGGTCGGGGAGTGGATTGGTGTTGACATTGGAAGTTTGCTTCACCTTGACTTCAATGGTCCCGTTGTCTTCCAAGTCTTGAATTGCATGTTGCAGACCTAAGCATCTTTCAGTGTTGTGCCCCTTCTGAGTGTGGTAAGCTTAATATTCATGATCTCTATACCAAGCTAGGGGAGGGTTGCTGACTACCCTTGGAGTCATTATTCCTAACAATATTTATTTCTTTAACTTTTCATATACTGCCCTGAGAGGATCCTTGATACTGAGCTTCCCTTAGGATTCTATTTTCCACATGTGTACCAGTGGCTATTAAGGCATCAAAAGTTTACAAATGTTGACAGTAAAGGACATCATAATAAGGCTTTGACAAGTTTTCAATCAACATCATCACTTGTTCTGCTTCTGAGGGACGGTCTGCCATTTTGGAGGCCTGATGAACACATTTATGTGTGAAATCTAGGGTAGTAAAACATACATTTTATATATTTAGAATGGAGCTACCTTGGGTTTTACTCTCTTTTTACAGGTTTTATATTTTCAAGGCCTTAAGGACTATCGGGCGCTATATCTCTAATTTTACACATAAAGAGGTCCTTTTTCTTTCCATGGTTACGAAGAGGATGAAATTCTGAGCAAGATGGACGTGTTCAATTGCAAGTCACCAACGTACAAGAGATTATTCTTTTCAGGTCAAAAAAAAATAATGGATCAGAATTGAACTGAGATGAGAACTAGCCCATTGCAGTTGTTCCAAGGGTATAAGGAATATTCTAAATGCCAACAAGGATCGATGGACCACATCCTTAAGTGATTAAAGATTTATTTTGGTAACAACTACCTACCGTAGTTGGTGAGTTGTGGTGTGCAAAATCCTTTACTTATTAGGAGATCTCAAGTTCGAACCTCTTAACTGCCATATTGTTGAGGTTTTTATTTTAGAAGATTTTCTCTTTCCTACTCATCACTCAAAGGAGGTCGGCCAAAGGGTTTCTTACACAAGAGGAGAGAGAAATAAGGAAATAAAGAGAAAAATAGAAAAAAGGGAGAAAAAATAGGAAAGAAAAAAACAATAATAATTAAAAAAATCATCCAAGATGCTACCCACGTTTAAAGAAGAGAGAAAAAAGAGAAAGAAAAAGGAAGCAAAATCATTGGAGATTCCCTACTTCTTACAATTCCCTATCTTCTCTCTCCTCCACCTCATCAACAAGATAATTTTTTTTTTTTTTTTTTTCAAATCACCCAAGCTTTCATGTTCAAGCATTGATTCAAGTAAGTAAGCTCCTTTAGTAATCTTCTCTCCCCCCTCTCATTCCCTCTTTTTTCCCCAAGTTCATGGCTAGTTATTGTTGGCTTTGCCCCTCACCATAGAACCATCAATTATCCTTTCTAATTGTGTGGCTTGCGTCTTTAAATTCTTAGATGACGAATGGTTAGGACGTTATTTTTAGTACGGTAATTAGAATTAGATCACAACCATTAATCAGTTCACTTTCACATTATTAAAAGAAAAAAAAAATATTATTTTTTAAAAGAAACAAGTTTTTGGCACCGTTGCCTGAGATAGTTTCATGTTATTTTTCGATTTCCTTTGGTAAATCGGAGTGCTTTGTTTGTTTTATTTTGTTTTTTCTTTTCTTTTATTGAATTCTTGAGAAGAATAACTTACAATAATAGTTGTATCGGTGGAGGTCACCATGCCACACAGTATGATAAAGACAGGTTTCGCCTTGTAGCAATACCTCGGGAATTGACCTGAGCAACCCCGGATCCCTGCCGGTAAACTCCCAAAAAGCCATAAAAAATCAAAAATATCAAAAAAGTTGTGGGTAGTTTTATATTGCATGAGTGTTAGGTGGGTATATAATACTAAAAATCAGTTAGATAGAAGAGGTCCAACAAGTAGTGACCCTATACGTTTGCTCTCTTTAAAACATTTCAATATGGGAGACCAACATCAAAACCCTTCACCTAAATCTCTAAAAGATAGGTTCTACCCTGCTAGAATAGCCCAACCTTCCTGTATAATTCTACCACAAGCCTAGGGCAATAATTTTGAACTCAAATCTCAATACATCACTATGTTACCCCACTTCCATGGGTTGAAGAGATATGTGTTTTAATTAAGATCCAACAGCTTTTTGATGATACTGTTAAGCTTATGTTTATCACTTTTGCATTAAAAGTCCAAGCTAAGAAGTGGTTGTATGGGTTACCAAAAATTTCATAACCTCATGGGAACAGTTCACAGTTGTCTTCCTTCAGAAGTTTTTCCCAACTCACAATACCAATAAGCTTAGAAGTGATATCCTTCAGTTTAGGCAAAAGCCTAGTGAGTCCTTTTCCAAACTTATGGAGAGATTCAAGGATTACTCCAAGAATGCCCTCACCATGGCCTAGACTTATGGTATTTATGTCAAATAATTTATGAGGGTATTGATTACCCAACTAAATAAATGATAGAGTCTATGTGCCCTGAGGGATTCACATCCTTTATAGATGAAGGAAAGACATGGGAATTCTTACTTGACTTAGCTGACAAACCAGTGAGTGGGAATCAACCCAAGAGAAGTGAAAGAACCATAGGAGGAAAATGATATTTTGTGGATGGGATAGTAGCCAAGGAAGCCCATTTGGATAGCCTAATCAAGAGAATTAATGCTATTATTCCTAGAGAGCCATCATCAGTCAATTTGGTTAAGATTTGTGCTTGGTGCCAATCCCCTGGACATGTCATAGAAGAATGCCCCAACACCTCTGGGGGCACTTCTAATGATAGTGTTAATGCATTATACCAGAATAATCCATATAGTAACACCTACAATCCAGGATGGAGAAATCACCCAAATTTCTCTTCGAATCAAGGCAACCAAGTAGGGCCTTGCAATTTTCATAATCAAAGTCAACCTGGACTCCAAAGGCCTCCCTTTGCACAATAATATTTTTCCCAAAATACGTTTCCTAAGTCAAATATAGGACCTCAGGCTAGTTTTCCTAGGGCCCTCTCCTATCTTCTTATCAGTAACCCCCTGGGTTTACAACATGGAGAGGCAAGTAGAATAAGTGACTTAGAAAAAAATATGGCCCTCCTCATGACAAGCCATCAAAATTTACGAGAGAACTCACCTAAGTTGTCTCAATTATGTGTGAGAGGGAGAAAAAAACTTTACCCAGTCAACCAGAGGCTAATCCTAGACATCATCAGCCTGTTAATTCACAAACACCAACTAATGCACCACTGAATATAGTGCACGGTCAGACCCAACAAGGGCCCTCTAACCAATGTAATGTTGTTTATGCCCTTAGGAGTGGTAGAGAGTACCAACAGAGCGTTTCTAAATCTTCCCCATCTATTACTCCTGTTAACTCCCCTTTATTTGAGGACACAAGTGTGCCTCTTGTTCCAGGTTCGTCTGATGAACCTAAAGATTTTTTGAAACTAAAGATGATTTAGTTGAGGAAATCAAAAATGATTCTTCTGAAAAAGGGCAAATCCCTAAGAGTCCTTATGTTCATCCTATCCCATTTTCTAATTGCTTGGTATACAAAAAGAAAACTGCTTCCATGGATAAAATTTTAGAAGTCTTCAAAAAGGTAGAAGTGAACATCTCTCTTTTGGATGCCATATCTCAGATCCCCGCCGATGTTAAAGGTACTGAAAGATTTGTGTACTCACAAACGCATCACTAGTGTGCCCAAAAAGGCATTCTTGGAAGGTAACATTAGTTCCATAATTACTTAGCCTATAGCAGCCAAGTATAAGGATCTAGGGAACCCTACCATATCTTGTGTCATAGGAAACACCTACATTGAGCATGCCTTACTTGACCTTAGCGCAAGTGTGAATATTTTACCTTACCATATGTACAAGCAACTTAGATTGGGAGAATTGAAAGTCACTGGAACTACTCTTCAGTTGGCAGCTAGGTCTATTAAGATTCCTAAAGGGATGGTTGAGGATGTCTTACTAAATGTGGAGGAATTTATTTTCCCTGTTGATTTCATTGTGTTAGATACCAAGCCCTTTTCAACCAAGGGTGAGATCCCAATAATTCTAGGAAGACCATTCTTGGCTACCAGTAATGCATTAATCAACTATCAGAATAGTTTTCTAAGATTATCTTTTGGTAACCAAACTGTTGAGTTTAACATGTTTAGGATAGGCAAGCAACTACATATGGAAGAAGAGATCAATATGCTTGAGGATTTTCTAGATTTTTTTTGATGATTTAGTTACCAACTTTGATATTGATTTTGATTCAGAATTCCAAGAGTGTATGGATGAGTTGGATGATGATAGTGAAAATTTATTTTCTGAAGTCTTGAGTCTTCACACACCTATGGAGCCCTTAGGACCCTTTTCCAATTCCATTCCCAAATCGTCCATAGTTGAGCCCCCTAAGCTAGATCTTAAGGAGTTGCCATCTAATTTGAAGTATGCTTTCCTAGGGCCTGACTAGATTTTTCCTGTAATAATTTCTTCAAATTTGACTTCTAGCTAGGAAGAGGAGTTACTTAAAGTGTTAAAAGATAATAAGGAAGCCCTGGGTTGGACCATGGTTGATATCAAAGGTATAAGCCCTTCTATTGTGCAACATCATATACATCTTATGGAGGATTCCAAACCATCCACGGAACCCCAAAGAAGAGCTAACCTAGTGATGATGGAAGTCATTAAGAAAGAGATCTTAAAGTGTTTGGATCATAGAATAATTTATCCTATTTCTGACAGCCAATGGGTAAACCCAGTTCACGTAATGCCTAAGAAGTCTGGTGTACTGTAGTTCCTAATGCCAATAATGAACTAATTCTAACCCGTGTCCAATCAGGGTGGAAAGCGGCATAGACTACAGAAACTTAATGTGGCAACCTGGATGGATCACTTTCCATTGCCATTCATTGACCAGATTTAGAGAGGTTAGCTGGACATGAATACTATTATTTTCTTGATGGATATTCTGGCTATAACTAGATCTCAATTGCTTTAGAGGGCCAACATAAGACCACTTTTACATGCCCATATGGAACATTTGCTTACAAACGTATGTCCTTTGGGTTTTGTAATGCCCCTGCTACGTTCCAACGATGCATGATAAACATCTTTTCTGAATGGTCAAAAAATTTTAGAAGTATTTATGGATGACTTTTTAATTCATGGGAATTCCTATTCTGAATGTTTTCATCATCTTTCTCTAGTTTTGAAAAGGTGCATATCTAAGAATTTGGTTTTGAATTGGGAGAAATGTCATTTCATGGTTAAATCTGGTATTGTTTTATACCATATAATATCCAAGGAGGGAATTAAGGTAGATAGAGCCAAAGTGGATTTACTTGATAATTTATCACCTCCTTAATCTGTTAAGGACGTCCGATCTTTTCTAGGGCATGCGGGCTTCTACAGAAGGTTTATTAAGAACTTTAGTCAGTTAGCCCGACCTCTTACTTCATTACTTGCCAAAGATCAAACTTTTGAGTTTTCTAAAGAGTGTCTAGAATCCTTCAAACAACTTAAGAAGGAGTTGACCAATGCACCCATTGTTCAACCACCTGTTTGAGCTGAACTTTTTGAACTGATGTGTGATGCTTCGGATTTTGCCATAGGAGCGGTTTTGGGTCAAAAGATTAATAAGTTGTCCACTGTCATTTACTATGTTAGTAGGACCTTAAATGATGCACAAATCAATTATACAACCACTAAAAAAAAAATTTTAGGGTTGTATTTGCATTAGAAAAGTTTCGGTCTTACTTAGTTGGTTCATAAGTGGTGGTGTATACTGATCATTCTGCTCTCAAATACTTAGTTCAGAAGAAGAATGCCAAAGCCCGTCTCATTAGGTGGGTTTTACTTTTGTAAGAGTTTGATTTAGAAATTAAGGATAAAAAAAAGTTGAAAACCTAGTTATAGCCCATTTATCCTAGCTTCTCAATTCCTTGACTTCGATACTCCAGTCAACGAGAACTTTCAGATGAACAATTATTTACAATTCCAGTGAACTATGGTTTGCTACATTGTCAACTTCTTAATTTCAGGTGTGACTCCGGATCACTGGTCCACCCAAGATAAGTATAGATTTCATTCCCAAGTTAAGCACTTTTTCTGAGATGATCCTTATTTGTTTAAGATATGTCCAGATCATATTATCCCGATGTGTTCTTGATCATGAGCAACATTCTATTTCTTTTTGTCATGATCATGCATGTGGTAGACACTTTGGACCTAAGAAGACTGCCGCAAAGGTTCTCCAATGCGGATTTTATTAGCCCACTCTTTTTAGAGATGTTTTTTATTTTTAAAAGGTTTGTCCCGCCTGCCAGTCTTTTGGCCGTATCAATAAGAGGAACATGATGCCCCTCAACTCTATTTTGGTAGTTGAGATTTTTGATGTATGGGGGCATCGATTTTATGGGACCATTCCTAATTTCTTTGGAAATTTGTACATACTTTTGACTATTGATTATGTTTCTAAATGGATAGAGGTCATACCTTGTAAAACTAATGACCACAAAGTGGTGGTCCAGTTTCTAAAAGAGAACATTTTTTCCCGCTTTGGTGCACCACGTGCAATAATTAGTGATAGGGGTACTCATTTTTGTAATCGGCCTTTTGAAGCCCTAATGAAAAAGTATGGGATCACCCATAAGTTATCTACACCTTATAGCCCTCAAAATAGTGGCCAAGTGGAGGAGTCTAATAGGCAGATCAAACAAATCTTGGAGAAAATTGTTAATCCCAACCGTAAGGATTGGTCCCTTAGGCTCATTGATGCCTTGTGGGCCCATCAGACTGCATTCAAGACTGACCTTAGTCAATCTCCCTTCCGTTTGGTGTATGAAAAAGCCTGTCACTTACCAGTTGAGTTGGAGCATAAGGCCTTTTGAGCCATCAAGAAGCTCAACTTTGATTTGTCTGATGCGAAAATTCATCGTAGGCTCCAACTATCTGAGTTGGAGGAACTTAGGAATGATGCCTATGAAAGTTCTAGGATTTACAAGGAAAAGACCAAAGCTTTCTATGATAACCACATTCTACGTAAATCTTTTACAATTGGTGATAAGGTCTTATTGTACAACTCTCGATTGCATCTTTTCCTTATTAAGCTTAGATCCTGATGGAATGGCCCGTTTATTGTCTATAATGTATATCCCCATGGGACTATGGAGATTTTGAATCCAGGAACAGGGGTAATTTCGAAGGTTAATGGTCACGTTTGAAATTGTTCCTCGAGTTTCCTACTACTGGTAGTGAAGAGGTCATAGATCTCTATGAACCTCTTTACACTGATGATTAAATTTTAATCAGGTATGACTCCCTTGCATTGTCTTCGTTTTTTATTCTTTCCATGATTGAGGACATTGCATGACTTAAGTGTGTGGAGGGAAACCAGTTTCTGCTTTTTGTTTTATTTGCTTTTTTTTTTTTTTTTTTTTGCTAAAGGATGAAGTCCTACTTTGGCTTTTGGCTAATAATCATACCATTCGGTTGCTTGATGTATGAAAATAAAAGTTTTGATACGGTCCCTATTTTGAATGTATAAAAACTCTGTTGAGAAGAAAGAAACAAGCCTGTGTCTTGAGATGGAATTGTCTTTTGAAAAATAAGAGATCCTTGTTTTATGGTGTTGGACCAGATGTAAGTCTGTAGGTTCCTTGTACTTTTGATTTGGAGTTGAGACATTCTTTTAATTTGGCATGAGTTGACAAATGTACAATTTTAAATGAAATGTGAAATGTGGTATGAAGAAGAATAAGAGTTGATTCCCTTGGAACTAGATAGGTCATTGCACCTCAGGAAGCGTAGTGTCTTGATCGAAATTCATAGGGAGAAAACTTCTGAAAGAACTCCAACATCACTGTCTTTGTGGGCATATGCAAAAAGCGAAGCTACATAGTAATTTGGGTGTCTGGTGTTTGTTCCACCATGTCATTCAGGCCAAAAGTAGTGGAGTAAATAGAGTTTATTAAGCAAAAAATGTGCAAATGTCATTAATGTTTGGTAATATGTTTTAGTAAAAAACACTCCAATGCCTTAGTCATTGGTTCCCTATTTCTTCACAAGTGGTTTTACCTTAAGATAAGGATGTTTTCGAAGAGATGAGGTGAGTTCCAAATTAAGAAATATATTAGTGCCTGGAATTGATAAAGGATAATAAAAGTTCAAGTGTGGGGGTCCCTTGTAAGAAAAATTATCTTCGCTCCGGATCGGTATAGGCCTTACCTTTAGCCACGGTTGAGATTTATTTATTCTAAATTTTGGGTGTATATTCACTGCAAACAGCCACGAGACACAACTCATCCACTAGGGATCACCTAGGGGTTTAAAGGCTTGTTGCACATGCTAAGTGCAACCGTGATTCTTACGAAAGTGAGTTAGGTTTTTTGTTTTTATTCTTTTTCATTTTATTACTCAAGGACTAGCAAAGTATAAGTGTGAGGGAATTCTAATGAGCACATTTATGTGTGAAATCTAGAGTAGTAAAACATGCAATTTATATATTTAGAATGGAGCTACCTTAGGTTTTACTCTCTTTTTGCAGGTTTTATATTTTCAAGGCTTTAAGGACTATCGGGTGCTATATCTCTAATTTTACACCTAAAGAGATCCTATTTATTTTCATGGTTGCGAAGAGGATGAAATTCTGAGTAAGATGGACGTGTTCAATTGCAAGTACACATTCATTTGGTCAACCGTACAAGAGATTATTCTTTTCGGGTCAGAAAAAGAATAATGGATCAGAATTGAACCGAGATGCAGAACCAACCCATCTGCAGTTGTTCCAAGGGTATAAGGAATATTTTAAATGCCAACAAGGATCGATGGACTACATCCTTAAGTAATTGAAGATTCGTTTTTGGTAACAACAATTACCTAGCGTAGTTGGTGAGTTGTGGTGTGCAAAATTCCTTGATTATTAAGAGATATCAAGTTCAAACATCTTAACTGTCATTTTGTTGAGGTTTTTATTTTAGAAGATTACCTCTTTCCTACTCATCACTCAAAGGAAATAAGGAAATAAAGAGGAGAGAGAAATAAGGAAATAAAGAGAAAAATAGAAAAAAAGGGAGAAAAAATAGGAAAGAAAAAAAAAAGAATTAAAAAAATCGTCTAAGATGCTGCCCACATTTGAAGAAGAGAGAGCAAAAAAAAAGGAAAAAGGAAGCAAAATCATTGGAGATTCCCTACTTCTCCCAATAGGGCCATGAACTCTTCCTTCGGGACCAAACCTCTCATGATCTTCTCCTGAAGCGCTTCATGTAATTTCGTAGTGACTCTCCTTCATGCTGTTTGACGTTGGTCAGGTTCAATGTAGTCTTTTGAAGGGGTTGGCTGCTGGAGAATCCCTTCACGAAGAAGTAACTCAAATCACTGAAGCTGTGAATTGATTTCATCGGCAGGTGATTATACCATAGCCTTGCCGCTCCTCTGAACGTCAAAGACAAGGCATGACACATAATGTTTTCCAAGACCCGGTGGAACTGCATCGCGACCTTGAAGCCTTCAAGATGATCGACGGGGTCCCCTGACCTGTCGTATGTGTCGTACTTAGGCAGACGAAACCCGACTGGGAGCGGATCCCTCATTACCTCATCAGCTAGAGCCATGTCATTGGTGAGGTCTGGCTCATGAGTCCCTGTTTGGTTCTCTGCGACCTTCCAAATTTCATCCTTCAGGTCTAGGATCATCTGCTTTAACCCTGGGTCTTCATGTCCCTGATCGTCTCCTTGGCGCGATTCTTCATGCCTAGCCACTGTGGCGCATCGCGTCCTTTCTATGGGTGCAGGGCCCTCCCTTGTTGCTTGGTTTTGAGGATTTTGAAAGGACCTTATCGACCCTGAGCTACTCCGGTCCTCGTCTTGATCTTGTTTTGGCTGGACGTGGGAGCCTCGTGTTGCCCCACTGGTCTTCTGAGAGACAACCTTGGAGACCTCCTTCATTATCTCGGCCATTCGGTCATACTTCTCCTTAAGGCCGTCGAACTGCTCCCTAATCACATTCTCCTGCGCCCTAGGAGGGGGTGGATGATTACTGTCTCTACGCACCAAATGTCCGGCCGAGCGTTGGTCCCTTGTGGACCCTTCCTGATCATTGTTTCTCCGTTCTTCACCGATGTCTGCCGAGGGGGGGAGAGATTTTGAAGGTTTCCCCTCATTCATATTCATACTCGACGCTGCTCTTGTTTTCTTACGATTGTAGGTTTTTCCCACCATTACTCTGTCATTCCCACAGATGGTGCCAATCTGTTACTACCGAAAATCTATATGAAGCTGAGTGCCGATCCTGCACAAGCACAGAAGGCAGAGGCCCGGAGGTGTCTCTGGGATTAGTCCTCCGACGCCCAAGTTAGAGAACGGCAGAACAATGTTTTCACAGGAATAATGGTGGGAGCGTATTGACTTACCTCTTCTGCATTTTAGGGTTCTTTCTTATAGGATTACCCCCTTTCCCAGTCCTACTAGGATACGTCCTCCTTCCTTTGTGGGGAATATTCCCTATCTGGGTATCCCCTCTCCCTCACCTAGGTAGAGTCCTCGAGGCCTCCATTAGTCGAGGAGGGACTCCCATCTCCCCCTCCTTCTGACCTCCGGAGTTGTGGTCATAGTGGGTATCCCTCAGTTGGGGGCGCCATGTGTTCCCTTGGATGCCACATGCTCTTACTTCACTGGATGACTAATCTGGGCGTATCACTATGGCTCTCATATGCATTGCTTTTGCATGTTTAAGGATATCCATACATTTTGATCTTACTTGGTATTGGCTAGAGTGTGACTCTCAATGAGTGTCGTGATGTATTAATAATGAAGTTACCTCGTCGTGTTTTCTTTAAAAATGGTTGTTATAAGGAGTTGTCCATTATCTCTGCTTGGGAGGGGATTCAGCATAAAAATCCGAATATTTAATGGGCTGTTTTGATTTGGTACATAGATTTGTCTCCTTAATTAATGCATACATGGTATTTTTCCTACTGATGAGCATGTGAAGAAGTGTGTTGTTCAAATGGTGTTGCGTTATCATATCTATCGTTTGGAGTCAGAGTCAATTTTCCATATTTTTCTACGTTATGCTGTGATCATTTGGATAAAATTTGTGAAGTCCAGTGCCTCCCCGCTGAAAAGGTTTTCTGGATTGCAGCTTTTGTTATCATTCCATACTAGAATTGGTCGGAATGGAACAGTAAAAGATTTGATAACATCAGCAAAAATACAAGTTTGATGGTTAAAGCTAATCCTCAACAATCTACCTGATTATTTTAATTTAGCTCCTGTTCAGGTAAAATCAATTAAGAATTTCCAAATCCCTTATGCTTTGGGTCTGGTTCGATCAAGTATCCCTCTTCAAAAATAACTAGAATTGTATAGGTATATCTAGATGATGGTTGCTATAAGATCAGTATTGGTGGTTGCTCATTAGGGAATCCAGGGTATTCTGGGAGTGGGTAGATTTTCTATGACCACCATCGCTCTTATGCATTGTTTTACATGTATAAGGGATATTCCAATCATTGGGCAGAATTCACAGGGTGGGTTCTTCGAAGCAATAATGCTATCTATGTATTTAGATCTTTGATCTGAGTAGAGTTTTACTCTCAATCAGTGGTGTGGTGCATTAATAATGAAGCTATCTCGTGATGTTTTCTTCAAAAATAGTTATTTTATAAGGAGTGTTTGGATAGGATCATGTGAAATATTACTCAGTATTTCCGCAAAGTCAATATGATGACAGATACGTTGGCGAAGCATGCAATTACTACTGCTCGAGTTTCAGGTAGCTGAGAAATGCTCCCATTTTCTCTTTAAAAGATATATTTGGGCTCGGTTTCGTTTTTAACTAAGGTTTTCTATTTTAGTTTATCTATCAACTGATGGGAATGCCAAAGGAGAATAGATATTGGCGGTTGATCCTCGTTGTTTCTTGGTCTCTTTCTCTCTTTGCCCACCTCCACCCCCACCACACCCCTGTTCTCCCTTTCGAGGCACTCAGTCACTTAAAGAGAGGCTCGAACATGAGAGTTTTGGGATTCACAGATATTATATGAAGGAATGGATTTGTAGTTGTCGAACGCATTTGGAATCTCTTGGAATGAGCTGTCTGAGTGGATGGGTATCTCTAGGTTCATCTCATCAAACAAGTGGGTTCCAGATTCTCTCCTCGCATTTCTCTCCACCAGGGGTCATAGCGGGAGTCTGGAGACAAGGTTCCTCCCCTTCTCATGCATATCTCTCTCTCTCTCTCTCTCTCTCTCTCTCTCTCTCCATTCAGTAGATACCATCCGTAAAACCGTGTCAGACTCTACAAATTATGTAGATCGTTGTGCAAAATAATTAAGAACAAGAATGAACTCATATTTTTGAAGTACAGTAGTATAAAAGTATGAAAAAGTAGGAAAAAACTTGTACGGTGGTGGTCAACCTGAAGAAACAACGATTTGACCATCATGCTTTGGATGTGAGAACTATTAATTTTATCGACTTAAAACCGTCCAATGACATATGAAATATATAGGTATCTACTTTTGCCACATGTAAAACTTACGAAGTAATTCCTAATTGTTGGATATCGATCTAAAAAATGATTCGGAGTGACCACATCGATTTTAATACTCAAATTTAATCATTTATTTTTTCATGAAAGATAATTAAATGTTGGAGAAAATTTATTGCATCATGAGTGAAGGAAAATTACAGCTATATAAGGTCATAAATGCTCTGCCCCTTTCACTTAGCGAAGTCAATAATCATTGTTCCCGGATACCATATATACACACCATCTAAAAATCTCAGTCAAGGGAGAAGGATTATCCCACGGTCTAGTTGACCATGGATGAAGGAAAACTGTATCCTAATTTATCACGGGAGGAACTGAATACCCATTCACAAAGGAACATGGATTTTTTTAAAAGACTAAGGGAAAAACATACATGGAAATCTATTTTATGGGGGAATTAGAAAATAAGTATTCCATGAGAAGTTTGCATAATAGGAATTGAGAGAAAATTCCCCATATGAGTTTGCGAAATGTGATTAACCTCTCTAATGCACTGGAGTCTCTTCGGAGAAATGAGACTACCTTCTCTAATGCACCAGTCTCTTCGGAGACATCTGATCTGTAATGCACTGGATATCATGGATTAGGGGTGTCAATTAGTCGGACCAAGCCTGTCGAACCTATACCCTTATACCGTGATCTACCTATTTAAGGAATGAGTAGGTCTCGTGTTGGGTTCAGTAAGGTTCCAACATTAATCGGACTAATTGGGCCTTAAACGGGATAATGTACCAATAAAGCCTTAAATTGACCTTAAATGGTCTTTAATTGTTTTAGGTTAAAGAAATTTTAATATATTTTATTAAATCATCAACAATTTATAAAAAGATATTACACTTAACTATATTCAATAATTGATAAAATATCAATGTATATCATATTCTATTAAACAGGCTAGCTAAACGTGTCGAGCTGAGTTGGGCTTATAACTGTGGCCGGGCCAGTTGGGTACCCGTTGGGCTTACCCTTGTACTGTATACTATCTATTTATAAGTGGGTCGGACTTGATCCCAACACGTTTAATAATCAGGGCAGGCTGGGCCGATATTTAAATAGTCAGACCCAATTAATCGAATCGATGCAGACTCGGAATTAACACCCCTATCGTGGATGATGCTACCGAACGGATTAAAGTACCCCCCGGTGAGTATGTCTTGTGAATGGAAGTATGGTGGTATACATCAGCCAGCCCATGAAGTATACTGGGCCTGGGTTTTAGTTTGTCATATGGGCCTCATAATAAGATATTCTTGTTTAGACTATATGGTAACTAGGGTTTAAAATCCGGAATCACAATGCGAATCATTGATGATCAATTACAATCAGTCGGGATTGAAATTGGCCTAGATTGGTCCAGACTAGACTCACAATCAGAATATGCGTGGCATTTGGGGTTTTTTTGGTACAAGATCAACCAAGCAAGATTGGCGAGAACCAGGATTCTGACCCAAATTTTAGAACCCTAATAGTAACTGATGACAAATTTAGATTTACACATGATTTCAATGAGTGTGAAATTACTCATTTGTCCTCAATATATGCTACCTTGATGCATGCAGGGCTCCTCTCCATGGATTTAGTTCATGTTATTGATCATTGTCAATATTAATACTCATACGTATCCACTATACAATCCAAATCAGTATCAATTTCAGATCAAAACACAAATTTTCATTTAAGAACACCACATCCGTACCGTATCAGTTGATCCATATTGGTTAGGTTTTAGTATCAATCATGACTAAAACTGATACGAATCATCTAATACCTCTTCCCCCCCCCCTCTCTCTCTCTCTCTTGTGGAGCCCGGGAGGAAGTAGGAAAACATACCATCATGAGGACCAGTAATGAAAAAGGGTCAAAGAAAAACAGCTAAAAGAGATCGTTAGGTTGACCTGTCATGGTTAGTGGTGGGTGACCCCAATTTTCTCCTCTACCATTGGAGGAAGAAACACCCATGAATCTAGGGTGTCTACGCTCTAGGCCCCCATTGCCTTTGGCAATCAAGAAAATAAAAGTCTCCATTTATGATTGGGATGTAAGTACAGAGGCCTTCTCTTTCTTAGGTTAAATCCATCTTAAAAGTTGTAACTCAACATCCACCACCTAGGTCATTCGCTACATCACGGCTCTTTCCTCCAACACTAAGGGCCTGTTTGGTATCGTTTCTGTTCCAGAAACGCCGTTTAGTTTCAAAAACGAAAATTTCAGTTTCTGTGTCAAAACGCAGTTTTTAAACGAAAAAATGATGTCTTAAAATTTCAGGCTTTTATCGGGAAATTTTTTTTTTTTTTTTTGTAAAATGGAACGAAACTGGGAAGACGGAACTCCATTTTGGAGTTCCGTCAAATCTCGTTTTTTCAGTTTTTTTTTCACTTTTTGTTCCAAAAAA
>NC_056561.1:15712156-15712651 GCF_013358625.1 Macadamia integrifolia | reverse complement strand
TTTGAGAGTTAAGGAAGAGTAGGGACAAAGAGGTCCCCACTAACCCCCACCGACAAAAAAAAAGAAAAATCTGTTTTCCAGACCTGATGGAAGATTACTTTATCCTTGAGAAACCGAGAGGAAATACCTTAAGACTCCATTCGGTTAAAAAGGTAAGGGAAGCAAAAATTAAGGGCAAATATTTGTATTTTTTTTTTTTTAATATATTTCAGTTTCCAAGAACTAGTTGTATTTTTATATACAAAAAATGATGATTTTTCCTGTAAATTATATCTCAGTTTTAGAGAAATATTTATATTTACTTCACCACCAAGTGGAGACTTGGGTCTATTTGGTTGCAAAGGAAATGAAGAGAAGGGAAGTGAACTCAAAGTAATAATAAAATGTAAATTTTTGTAATCTTCAATAAATATTTACAGTACAATTAAATCCAAATTATTTTAAATCTGGTAATTGAATTTTCATTGAGTTTTTTTTTTTTTTTTTTTTTTTTTT
>NC_056561.1:15683055-15712136 GCF_013358625.1 Macadamia integrifolia | reverse complement strand
TTTTTTTTTTTTTTTTTTTTTTTTTTCACCTATGGTGAATAGAGAATCTCTATATTCATAAGATCCTATCCTCATTGGTTTGAGAAAGTGTATTTCACTCCTTCCAAAATAGGGTACGGGAGTTAAAGATTACATTCAGTATTCAAGAGGCCAATATTTAGAGCATCAAATCACCATGCTAAAGGGATTCTCTTTTCACCTAGGTGAAGCAAAACTTTTTGCCTTAAATATTTAGTAGATTTTGCCAATTAAATTTCTAAGTTTTACGGTAAAAATAAAAAATAAAAAATAGCGTACCAAGTACATGAGGCTTCAACAACTGTATGATTTATAAAGATCATATTGTACGCAGCCTTACCCCACTTCACAAAAATCGAAGAGGTTGTTTCCCAACTTGAACCTAACCTAACATTTCATGTCAAGATCGTAAATAGAAGGAAAAATAAATATTATATTTAAAAAACATTAATTATCATATTTAATAAGAGTTTAATGTGAACAATCATGATTATAAAGGTACTTATCTTTCCCTTCTTTTACGTGCAACTTGACAAGCCTTCAGAATTTTCAAGAAGTTCTTCCCATTCAAACCAAATGTTGGCTGATAAGAAGAGTTTTAAGTTAGGTATTGTTTGTTTATGTGGAATGTTTATATATAAGCTGAGTCTTTGGTTATTCCTATATTTAACTAATATATTTCATTTTTTTTTTTCAAGAAAAGGAGAAAAAATGTCTATTTCATAGATGAGAAACACATGACCATTAGTCTTATTTGATACTTTATTATAGTCCGCCCTGGACAATAAAGTCATCTTAAAGTTGAAATGGCATAACATTTGAATAGTGCTAATTGTTGGATGATTTCTTTGCTCCTCTTTATATCCTTTTGAAGTATGAGACCATTTGCTCTCTCTGTCTCTCTCACAAGTCTTCTTTGAAGAACTATGAAGACAAAATTTCTAGGAATCTTAAGCCGCAGCAAATCAAATCATTATACCTACTTGAAAACTCTGTGTAATGTACAACTTGTGCTATGAAGTGAACAAGTGTCAAAGAAAAAATCCATTTAGGAGAGAGAGAGTAATTTAGTATTGATAGGCCATTTTTTATTTTTTTTTGGTATAAGATAGGCATCTCAACTTCTCATTTCTTTCACTTAAAAATTATAAGTGTGGATGAGCCTCCTCTTACGCGATTGAGTTACGTGATAATGTATCTTTTTTCTTTCACAAATGTCCGTCTAAATACTCTTAATGGAAGCGTGCAGAAGCATTTATGAAAACAAAATGACATGTGCCGCCACAAAATTGTATATGAAGCCTTCATGTATGGAGAGTTGATCTAGAATTAAAATTAAAAATATTTCATCTCATATTTAATGAAAAAAAAAGGAAGAACAAGAGATTGAGGGGCTGAGGAGAGAACGTGTGAGTAAATATTCAATTATGTAATCCATTCCTTAGAACTAGAATGAAATATATCAGTAGGTGGTATAGTTAATGAAATATTTTCTCATATATAGAAATAAGAAGATCTTGTTATAATCAAGGTTGGTGAAAAATAAATCATAGTTACCTTTTTTTTAACTCTTTCAGTGTAACACATTTTTATTTTAATAAAGGTAAATCCTTTTATTTTACATAAATATTGCTCTCAACTATTTAAAACACTTCTTAACCAATGAATTAAATATTGCACAAAATAACTTTCGGAAATTATATAAGAGCCAGTTAGTTACCAAAAAATGAAAGAGGCAATTAAAAGAAGATTATAACTTCTTGGTTCATTACTTTGCTGATAAAAGTGTGTATTTTTTTTTTTTTTTAGTACTATTATTATTATTTAAGTGCACCCTATAGAAATTATACAATAAAGGGGGGAAAAAAATCGATGGTTGGACCTAGAAACATACGAGAGAGAACCTAAAGAGTAGAAAAAAATACAAGCATGGTTTAACAAATTGGACTAGAATCCACGGAATCATAATCAATGGATTGATAGAAAAGATAAGAAAATTTCACTTTTTAGTTGCTTGTTTCTTCTTTTGGTTACTAAAAACTCATAAAAATAAGAAAAACCTGTTATTTTTACCCAAATCTACAAGTTTCTTGGCATAAAAAATCCAGACGTTCAAAATCTAGAGAGATCTATCCTCATCCTCTTTTATTATATTTCCTATATGAATACAAAAAATATTCCTCATGTGACTCCGTGGATTCAACTTGAGCATCCAAGATTCATTATATTGCCATGGTATGGAACTAAGGTCGTTTGATTTAACAAAATTAAAATGGGATAAAAAAAATATTACTTGATCATATGGCTTTTACAATAGCATCTGAGGATGTAAGGGCATGGCCATGTAGTGTTTTTTTCTCTAATTAAAATATTTTAAAACAAAATTTAAATTAATCTTCTTAAAGTAAAGCACACAAGATATTCCAACCACCGCCTCAGTCATAAATAGAGAAAATTATCTTTATGTGGACCCTACTTAGAAGGGCTTCTTAAATGGTTCATTATATTAGTCATATAAACAATGATGTGGTGATTTCAACTATTGAATGGAGAAGGCATGGTTCTAGAGTAGTCACATGTTAAATTTCAAAACTTAATTCAATTAAGTACGTTTTCATATATTTGCATGCAAATTTATGTATGTTCCTACTTAGCTATGGTACTCTGATCATGCTATGCACTCTTCCACAGCCCTAGATTTTTAAAGTCCTATTTATTTATTTTGTAAAATTTAAAAACTAAGGAATGACATGTGCGCGGAGATGTATTGATCACCTATCGCTAAAATTGATCCCTATCTGATAAAAAAAGAAAAAATAAAAAAAAATAAAAAATTTATATAAGCATTACGTCAAGCTTAGGTTACCCTATTGACAAAAGAGGAGCAATTAAAAATTAAGGATTTGATGTCACTGAATTTAACATCCTATTTACTGCTACATCTAATTCCCCAATAACTACCCAGCTAGCTACTTCGATCCGCATTGTCAACTCACCTCTCAAAGTCCCTATTAAGAAGTTTGGAGAAAACCATCAGCTTCTGCATCATCAACCCATCATCATCATAGTAACAACATGCCAACAACAAAAATTACTTCAGCAACAATAAATGCTTGGACTTTTGATTCGAGAAATATGAGATTTTTAATGTCACATATCTGAGCTTGTTATCAACAGGAACGCAGTCTGTTTTCATGATTTATAGTTTCCAATTGTTGTTGAATGTCACATGTCCAAGCTTTGTAATCAACATAAACTCAATCTCTATTGTCTATTGTCTATTCTCTTGATTTGCACCGTGCCTGATTTCTAGAGATTTAGGACTCAGAAGAAGAAGACATTTTGTTGAGATGTTGACAAATTATGGAACCTTAATCTTGTAGAAACGAAAATTTATACACAATATAGAAAACACAATGAAATAGGAAAGAAGAAATAATGACACAATAATGACGCAAGGGTATGTGATTTTGTATGGTGTTTACGTCAATGGTGAGGTGAGAGTAGTTTCATTAGCTTCAGAGAAAGGGCTACAAGTTCTTTTCCTCAAGCTTTTTTATGTTCTACAAATAATTCCATGTTTAGTCCTAATAATAATCCCTATTATTAACAAGGGTACCCTTGTTAACAATTTATAGGGAAAACAACTAGTTAGAATTTTTGGAATCATCCCCATGTAATGCAAGCTTGAAGCCTTACAATGTTTTGATGGCCCTTCGGAGGCAGTCCACAGCCTAAACTACATAATACAAGACATTAACGCTCAACAAGTCTCACATCGGTTTCTTCAGATCCTTGCATGGAGGAGCTTTCACCTAGAGGTTATAAATTAGATCTTCTAACATGGTATCAAAGCCCATGTTCATTTGTTATCATCCTTAAGTTGTCTGTTCACGTGTAGACTTAGGTATGTTGAAGCCACTCATGAAGAAGAGTATTGAGATGATAGAAGGCATAAATTTGTACTCTTATATCGATTTTGTTTATGCCCTTGATGCCTTTATATACTTGAGGAATTCTCTCTTCCTAATGCCCTAAAAGATTGAATTAGACTTTTCAATAGCAACCTAAACTAGGCCTTTGGTTACTTCTCTATACTAGAGAAACTTTATCCACCAAATGTTTTAAATTTTGGATTAAACTCCCTAACGATCGATCACCACCAATAATGTCCTCTGTTTTCTTTCCTTTTTTTTTTTTTTTTTTTCTATTTCCATTTCTAAATACCAGAAGTAGTTGCAACAGATTTCAGCCACAAGAAGTTTAAAGGAGAACACAACAGCTGTATCAGATTTCAAAGAACATAACAGAAAATTGTTTGGCAATAGAATGAACATTTAAGATTTCGGTTTGGTTGAAGGAAAAGTATGAGCAGAGTTTTTTGACTTTTCATCACTGAGGGACCCAATACGAATATAAAGCATTCCCTTCTTCATTTGCAGAGAGGAATATTATTGCATTGGTGCAGGAAGGTGGACCCCATTTACACCCACCCACCTCCATCTCTTCTTTTTTTTTTTTTTTTGCCACCTACCACCCAGGAAAAAAACAAAGAATCTTATTGTAACTGGTAAAAGCTTGACTGGAGAATTGACAATTTTGACCATTGGGTTGGTAATCCCACCTTTAACAAGAATTTGCATTCACATTTTAGATGAGGTGTGTTGATGCATAAGTCCAATCGTCGGCACCGAGTGAGAAACCTACAAAACAGGGCCGGAGGGGTGCTCCGGCCAAGAGGCTCCGATGCCTAAGTCAGTTTTAGTCAATCAAAATAGTTTATTGGAGCAATGGAGAGAGAGCGAGTGAGAGTTACCTCTTTTTCCCTTTATAGGGTGAATGTGGTGAAATCCTAATACCCTTAAGGAGTGAAATACCTTATTCGTCCTTATAGATAGACACCTTGAGTTGTGAGGAGTTCTTTGGTCTATGATTGAATGCCACGTGTCCTACCCTTAGTGGTGAGGTTATTATATGATATATCAAGGTGAAAACTTACATTAGGTATTTGAACTCATGTAACAAAGTAGACACTAAGAAAATATCCTACGTTCCACGAAAGAAAAGAGAACTTAAATTAAAATTTTTCATAATGGTTGAAGCTACTCAATTAGGGTACTATTTCTTGTATTGAGTCACATGCTGGCTCATCTCAGTGGAAAAGTCAAGGGTTATTTTTCTTAATCTGGTTGAAAATAATCCCACATCAATTATCTTTGATTAGACTTTCTATCCTTTCATAAGCATTGAGTCTTTAAAATTATCTATCGTCTCATATAGGCTATATGTGTTCAATTACAAAGGACATTTAAAAGGAAAGAACTGAATTTTTTTAAATTGTAAATTAAAAATTACCCCTTGTGATCCCATGTGATTGTATAAACAACATAAATTTATTATCATATTTAATAATGATACATTTTATATGTAATTTTTTTATTTTTCATTTTTATAACAAAGTGTTATATAAAGTGAAATTTATTAACAAAATATGAAATAATTTAGAGTTAGTGACATAGTCACATGGGATAATGATTACAAAAATTTTTATTTTAAGTATGAAAATTCCATTTCTCTTTCCTTTAATTCCTTTATAACCAAATGAAACCATAGGGGGTAAAATTGTAACAAAAATTTATCCAAAAAGGGGGGGTTGGTAGATCTCTCATACAGTCCAAGCAGGTCAAACTAAATCGATATCAGAATAGTATCAGCCTTGACCGATTCCATGATTGTTCTTGAGTTTTAGAACCTTGGTCTTAATTGATTCCAATAGTTGAAACCAATCCCAAGTTTTAAAACTTTGGTCCCACAAAACATGAATCGTTTTTATCTTATTTTTTTGTGAAGGACCAATCGATACTAATTAATCTTTCTTGGTGACTTTTGTAAATACACTTATGTGACATTATTTTTGTTAGGGAAAAATAATTTATCCATTTGGATGTGTATTCGTATGGATGTAGATAGAGTCGAAATGACTGTACTAATCCATATCCTATACACTGAAAATGCCTTATTAAGAACTTCCATTAGTCTGTGCACTAACACAATGATCGTTCAAGTCGGTAGCGTTTTCTTGCCTTATCTTGTGATGACCAGTGAATTGGCGGCGTCAAATGCTTTGGTCTCCTGGCCACCCACTTTCCTTGTGGCTTTAGGAATTATGATCAACACAATTTGGAGCACTCTCATGAAAAAAAGAAAATTTAAAGCACGGAATAAAGGAGGAAAAGCAAACTAAAAAGTCAAATGTAATCTCCATGATGGGAGTGTTACCAGATTTTCTTTGCAAATTAACTGATTACCGAAAATCAAGTTTTCTTTTAGTTTTTTATTTATTTATTTTTCCTAAAATCACTTAATTACCCAATACAAACTACAAACTACAGTATATTACCAAATTACTCCAAAGCAGTGCGCTTTTAGATTTGCCTAAGAGACTTTTCCTGCTCCAATGTGTGTGTGTGAGAGAGAGAGAGAGAGAGAGAGAGAGAGAGGCTGGTGTAAGTATTTTTGTAGAATTCTAAACTTCATTGCCTGTAGTAACTAATTAATTATGTACTTAAGGGTGTATAGGAAAGTGGAAGAGTACTCTCAAGCTATGCATGGACACCCTCACAAATACAAGCATGACTTCCTATTATGTCCATGTAAGTAATATATTTAAGGGCAAAGGAACTTTGCATGTCCCTGTGGCTCCTGCTCCTGCATTGATGTGTGGGTCAAACGTAGGGGTACATGAAAATATTTAAAGCATAGTGGAGGGGGGGTTAGTGTAGTTTTTTTTTATGCTTGTCTGTGTCTAGTTGTAGAGAACGAGAGGCTAACAGGGTTCTCTTTTCCGATATATAAAATTTAGGAGAGGTTTCTATGAGTAATAACCAGCATAAAGAAGCACACCAATAGTGAGGCGTGATGAAACAATTTCATATACAGAAGTCAGCAAGGTCAATTTATATAAGGAGAGAGATAGAGAAAGAAGATGCTTACATACACTCACTTAGTAACTCAGATAACCTTTTCTCTTAAATATTTGTCAAATCTATTGGAAACTTATCTTACAAATTGTCCTTGCACTCAGGATCTATGGATTATCCATCATGGGACCATTTTTTTGGCTTTTTCCCCACCTATAAACACAAGTGATAATGTCCTCATTATCGGAGTCATATTACTAACAATCAGAACTCGTACACCACAACTCCTAAAAGGGCTCCTGAAAGGCCCCCACCCATCAAGAAAAGAGGAAAACATTTATTTTACTCAAAATATTTAGAACTCTATTGTACGTGTATAATCTAAGTGGCTATCTTTCTTCAAGTGAGAGATCAGGTGGAAAAAACCATTGACAAATTAAAAGGGTGTTGCTTTGATCACAGGTGGTTTTACAAACCACACTCATTAAGCCTTCAACAAAAGCTATTTCATTCAATGGATTGAACATCATCTAGTTTATGGTCAATGTCCATCCCGATAAATTGTTGAGAGATTGATTTATAGATTCGCTTTCTTAGTCAATAAGTAAAGTGGAATATATTGCAATAGTGTAGAGGTATTGATACGTCTAGTTTTTGGGTATTTTGATAATAACAAAACCTGTACTAGGTTGTCAGGTGGTTTTCAGATTTATTGGTATGGTAGAAAAAAGCAACTTCATTTTGGGTAATCAAGTAACTTTTCCAATTTTCTTTGTGAAGAATATAACTGGGTCAGGCTTGGGCTGAGAGGAGGTGGGTCTAAGCCTGGATCCCTTCTTATAGTTTTGGTTCAATGGCTTCTAGATGTTAAATCTACTATGGGTACAAATCCAAACCCCAATTGAAGAAACCACACAGAGAAACAAGAACACGAATCTAATAAAATTATAGAGGATCTAATTGTACCTTTCACCAAGTATGTTGAAGAAGATTGATATTGGTGACTCCCACTTTCGCTTTCTTGGCTTGGCTATGGATCTTCTACAGCCCCTTAAACCTCATTGGTTCTCTCACTTTGGTGGTAAAGTGAGGAAGAGTGTATAATGGCTGTAGGGACCCAAAACTTAGTATTTATAATACTGTCCTGCACCCAAAACCCAAAACCACAATGGGTTGAGTCAACATATCCCTAAATTTGAGAGTGGACCGAACCGGTTCATGCAATTTGACTCTCACCCATTTAATCAACCCGAATAATTAATTTAGGCCATAAGTCCAACAATCTCCCACTTGGGCTACATTAATTATAAGGATGCTTTTTAAATTGGTGTGGTCATAGAATCTTATTACATTAACCACTCTTACTGTGATTCAGTTGAAAAATCACTCACATCGAATAACAGCAGAAGATACACCTCAATATACGGCATACAACTTTCTGTTATTACAAACATAAGTAAGTTTCTTAACACGAATCTATGTGGGATATCATCATAGAAACATTGACATATCCTCAAATTACACTGTTGTCATTCCATGTAGATCCTTAACTGTGATATTAACCTTCACTGTGGCAAATCACCTTTGATCTGTGGTTAATATCTAACTGTGGCTTTTCGCCTATAAATTGTGGTAAATATTGCCTATGAACCGTGACAAATACTGTCTTAAAATGTGGCAAACATTACATTTTGAACTGTGGTAAAATATTGCCTATAATTAAGACAATTACTGCCTATAAAAACATTCTCAAATGAAATCATAAACCAAATATTTCAAGAAATAACTGTACATAATGTAAATGCTAAAACTTAATCATAATTCATCAAACTGTGCCCCAAAACATACGGGCTAAGGTTCAAAACATAAACAAATACTAAACAAAACCAGAGCTCCTACTAATCAAGCATTTCAAATAATTGTATGTAAAGAAATCCTAACTACTTGATGGGACCAATTTTTACTTTCTCTTAATTGCTGGTGATCAGTCTACCTCACCCTTTATTGGTATCATCCTGCTTATCAGCTCCAGAATTCTTCCTCTTCTCTAACCATTTCTTGAAAATAAAGCAGTCATTCTTCACATGTCCTTTCTTATGGCACTAGAAACACTCTACATTGTTGGTCTTCTCTTCATCCTGAGACTTTTGAGATGTGTCAAGTTATTGAGAGTTATTAGTCCTGTCATATGGCTTGAGACTTCCTCTGTTGGAAAAATTTTTGTTCTTTCTGCTTGGTTTGCCAAAAGATCCCTTGTGGAAAGTTACATGTGTACTCTCAAACCTAGTTTGTTTCAATTTTTCTTCCTCTTGAGTGCAAATGGAAATGAACTCATTTAGACTCTAATCATCCTTCAGTGCAATGTAGATAGATTGGATAACCTTATATTGACTAGGGAGGGTATTCAGTGTAATGTGTACAATATATTCTTCATCGATCTGTATTCCAAGATTCTTAAGTTTACCAGCATCAGTAGCTACACCCAAAATGTATTTTCCAACACTCCCACATCCATCATACCTTGTATTCATTAGCCTGGTCATCAATGTGATTTTCTCAGTTTTCTTGTTATGTTGAAATCTAGCTTTAATAGCATCCAGAAATTCTTTTGCAGTGTCTTTGATCTCTATGTTCCCACGTATAATTTTAGGAACTGCATTTTTTAAAACCAGTATGCACTTTCTGTTTGCTTTAATCCATTTCTTAAACTTGGTCCTTTTAGCACTTCTGCTCGAGTCTATGAGAGGCTCAGGTTTAGGCTCCCTAAGTGCCAAGTCTAAGTCAAGAAGACCTAAATACAATTCTAATTCCTCCACCCACTTTTGATAATTGTTACCAGTGAGCATTGGGATGGAAGATACATAACTTGAGGGAATGACCATCCTACTACAGCAGTAACAACAACATAATACATGTCAATTATCAAAATATAAATCATAATATAAAAACATCTAATACTATCAATATATTTTAAATAAGAGTTACAACTAAAAATGTATCCCTATCATTTGGAACAGGAATTAGCTGATGCTCTTATATTCTTCTTTTAACTGTGAAAATAACACTAACTTCAGAATTCAATCACCTTTGGGCAAAAGAACTCCAAATTTAATGTCTCTTTCTAAAATGTGGATAATTATCCTCAAACCTTGATGACATAACCTTTGGAAAAGTATCACTTTTACTGTTAGGGAAGATACAATCGAACCGAATGTACCACTTTAGTGGGTTTCACTCAGTTCTATCATATCTTTTCCATTGGAGATGTATATCTTTATATTCAAAACATACATATAAATATGTCACTAGGACAACAATAACCATACAAGAGTCACAATCGTAACTACATTCCTATCCTTTGGGCTAAAAATACACTGGTCCTCTTGTAAATTCATATTTACTGTGAAAAAAACAATAACTTTTGATGGGCTTAAGAACCTCTAGGTTACTGTCATTTTCTTAACTTTGGTGACATCACCTTTAAGTAAATGTCACATACATTGCTACCCTGTGGAAAATCATGGAATAATAAGATGTACCACTTTGGTGGATTCCACCTCATCCTTTAATGGTTTCGTAAAAAATTACTTTGCAACTAAGAATAAGCGGAAGCTTACACCTTTTTTCATATTAACATAACTCAATTTAAAAACTTTTCTCAATTTCATGGTAATCAATTACATATATATTTTTCAAAGCATTAATTTATGCTCTCTTGTTTCAATGATTGAAACTAAATACAACATAAATTTTCAAATAAACATGTCATATTAAAAATTAGATCATTAAATGTGGCCCGAAACAAGGAATCCAACGCAAAAAATAGATTTCAATTTGGCCTTAAAACGAACCTTTAAATGAAATTTAAAGTAGTTTAAATAAAAACCCAAAATGAACAAAAACCAAACAAGCCTTTAAGGTTTTTTTTTTTTTTTTAAACAAATCAGCCGCTGCCTGCCTTGCAACTGGTTTTTTTTTTTTTCTCCTCCGGTAGCCTTTTTTCGGCGGCACGTGCCAGCGCGTTCGGAGGTTTTCGGTGACTTGCGGCATACCGCCGTGACCGTCTTCTCTTGATATATAACTTTCGTGAAGAAAGTTTTTCCATACAGGATCTTTAAGTGATGGTAAAATTACGATTTTCATGATTTTTTTTTATCAAATCAGGTTTTAAGTAATAATCAAAATCCTTATGTACAAGAAAAATTCAATCGATTCTTGTCCCATGTGGTCTGCTCTGATACCACTTGTTAGATCTACTATGGGTACAAATCCAAATCCCAATTGAAGAAACCACACAGAGAAACAAGAACACGAATTTAATAAAATTATAGAGGATCTAATTGTACCTTTTACCAAGTATGTTGAAGAAGATTGATATTGGTCACTCCCACTTCGCTCTCTTGGCTTGGCTATGGATCTTCTACAGTCCCTTAAACCTCTTTGGTACTCTCACTTTAGTGGTGAAGTGGGGAAGAGTGAATAATGGCAGTAGGGACCCAAAACCTAGTATTTATAATACTGTCCTGCATTCAAAACCCTAAATCACAATGGGTTGAACCAGCATATCCCTAAACTTGAGAATGGACCAAACCGATTCATGCAATTTGACTCTCACCCATTTAATCAACTCCAATAATTAATTTAGCCCATAAATCCAACACTAGAAAAGGCTTATTGAAGAGATCTGAAAAGAAGGAAGAAACATCATAGAAAGACTCACGAGGGAAATTTAGGTGGTGAATAACAATGGCAGGAATAGATGATACATGAATATGAGAGAGAGAGAGAGAGAGAGAGAGAGAGAGAGAGAGAGAGAGAGAGAGAGAGAGAGAGAGAGAGAGAGAGTTACTTGAGAAAGCAAATTAGTTCTTCTAAATAAGCAAAGGCATCATCGAGGAGACAAAAGGGAATGGATTTTGGAATCTCTCTCTAAGGATCTTTATTATCTTGTACGATAGAATATAGAAGTGGAAGTAGGGGTGTCAATCGGTCGGTCCGGCTCGGTTTCGATTCGGGTTGAGTCGGTTTCGGTGTAGGAAAGTTGAAACCGAAACCGAACCAATAAGGAAATTCTGGTTGCGGTTTGGTTTCGGTTTGTCTTCGGTTTCTTAAATTGATTTGTAACCGGGTTGGTTTTGGTTTTTGGTCTAGTTTGGATTCGACTTTCCATACAAATGTATACAAAACTATGCAAATTTTGATTTTTTTTTTAATGAATTTTGGAGTGTTTCGGTTTCGGTCCGGGTTTTGAGCCGATTTTGGTTTGGTTTCGGGTTCATCCGGTTTCCGGTACGGTTCGGTTTGGTTTTGGGATTGCAATACTCGAAACTGAACCGAACCAATAAGGCTTCGGTTTGGTTCGGTCCGGCCCGGCCCGGTCGGTTTTACCGGTTCGGTTTAGGAATTGACACCCCTAAGTGGAAGCAAAGAATTCAAAGTTTTAGAAGGGCTAATTAAGTTTAATTATAAACTAAGTGGAGACAAAAAGTCTCAAAACGTGAGTTATAGTAAAGACTATGGAAAGACTACGCAGTCCTGAAGTTGGTTAAGTTTTAAAAGCATTAATTAGCAAAACATGAATAGGAATCATAAGTGGAGATCCCCCTCTCCATCGCACCCACAAGAATTAAATTAATGAAAATTCGATTTTAAAAAATAGTTGTGACATCACTTATATGTAGATATGTTCAACTAAAGGGGGTAGGAGCTGTGTTTTACATTATCAACTACAACAACCCAACAACGACCAAGAAATCTCTCTCTTACCTGGATTAATTAGGTAGATTGTATCATTTGATCAAATCTTTGCCTTAATTAATAAATTATCTTTCATGGTTAAAAGAAAAAAAAAAAAATTTGAGAAGACATACCTAACTACTATGAACAAGTCTTACAAATGAAAAATAGTGAAGAAAGTAGATTTAGCTTTAGCTTATCCCCCAGGTGATTGAGAGAATCTTTTGAAGGTCCAAAATGTCCTCCTTCAGTACAATTAATAAAAGTATCACTTGGAGGGTTAATTGAAAACCCTTAAAACATCAAGTGGAGATCTTCAAATATATAAAAACATCAAGGACCCAATGTGAGACATAAACTCTATATATACTTGGATGACAACTTTATTGGTGATTGTTTCGACCCCCTCTCCCCCGGGGGATTTTTTTATCATCCCCTCTTTTGTTTTTTAGCTAATTGAGTTTGGGCTTTCCCTTTGTCTATTGCTCTAGCTTGTTATCTAATTTTTTTTTTTTTTTTTTAAATAAATTTTTTCATTCACCCCTCCCTCACTCAATCAAAAAAAAAAAAAAAAACTCTATAACTGGTAACATTTCAACACTCTTTCTCACATGTTGTTTCAATACATTTGGATCTACACATGGACAAATTACTTAATAGCTAACACTCCCCCCCTCACATGTGGTTTCAACACACTTGGATCTACAAGTGGACATGTTATTTAAAAGAATAACAAAGGGATTTCGACTTCAATACAATGTAAGAGAGTTTAACCCATGACTTTAAAGCATTATCTATTAAATGGAAATAACTTTTCAAGTATATGAAGGCACCACAAACCTATAACTCCATTCCAACATCTCAACATCATCTACTAATAATCTAATGATAAAAACTTCTCCATGAGTAAAACTTCTCCATGTACCCATACGATGCTAGAATGCAATTTTCCTTCTGCTACTTCGAATTTGTGGGCCCTATGTCCATGATATATTTTGAGGATAGCCATTCAGCCAATAGTGTATATCTAGTGTGCAGAATCCTCCCCACACTGGCATCGTGGTGGGGAACCTAACCTACTCGCTAATCCAATATTCCCCTTAATTACAGTCAATATACAGTAGCTATGTACTTACTATATATACATATCCCATAACCAAGTCCATACCAAATGTAGTCGTCCAAGTCTCCAGAACACACCTAATGCTCACCCAGAATTCAAAACGTTGAATCAGTACAGACTACAGAGCCTCAAAACTTTGTCAGCCAGTTTCCCTGCACTTGTTACCTCACATTTCTCTAGGACATCATATACTATAAATAAGCCCAGCCTAGCTTCTCTTGGAAATTGGATTCCTTCCCTCAATTAGCTCTCTGGTGCTTTACATCTCCAAATTACTTTCTTTTGTCAGAGAACTTCTTTCTTCTTCTTCTCTTGAAAAACTTGATTGATAGAAGTTTGTTCCTCCATTAACATTCTCTGGATTCTGGTTTACAAAAGATGGATGGGCTAGAGAGAGTATGGGATTCTGGGAGGCGAGCTAGTCATAGCATGAGTAGAAGCATAAGCAGGAGAAATTGGGGAGTGGAGGATGTGTTTGTAAAGTCGTCAAGAACAAGTGGAGGTGTCGATGATGATGAAGAGGCACTCAGGTGGGCTGCTCTGGAGAAGCTGCCCACCTATGATCGCCTTAGAACCACTATCATGAAATCATTTGTGGAAAATCATGATCATCAGGACCAACAAGGAAGCAAGTTGGTGCACAAGGAGGTTGATGTTAGGAAGCTTGACATGAATGACCGCCAAGATTTCATTGAAAGGATCTTTAAGGTTGCAGAGGAAGACAATGAGAAGTTCTTGCGCAAGCTTAGGAACCGAATTGACAGGTAAAAATTTTCTTATCTTTTTACGTATTAAAGTTTCTTTGTCTTCTTGATTCTTTGTCGAATTTTTATGGGCTTTAATTAGATGGTTCTTTTTTTTGTTTTTTAATCAACTTCACAGGTGCTGTAGTTAGACAAGCACAATAGTATCCAAGGAGAATAAGAAACTATAGATTTTTTTTATTTTTTTATATTTAATAACTGGGAAGAAAATTTTGGAAGGCATCATATCATGGCTCTACACCCAGAAATAGAGGGGAGGCGAAATGATACCGGACCCGCCCCTGGAAATCCTACATCTTCTGCGCATTCCCACTGGCCCACACTGGTGAGAGGAACCAGCCGGACACATACAAAACAGGGGAGGATCTGAATTCCTCCCTTAATAATTTTCATGAGTGTTTATTGTCCACGAAGAAAAGAGGAGCTAGTGGGGTTGGGTTGTTGAAAGTTGCTTTTCTCATCTACCTAAAATGATCAGTGCATGTGTCTGATCTGTCTGTTTCCATTAAGAAGTAGTGGAAGCTTCATCTCCTTTCACACTAAATCATCATGAGCTATTTAATCTTTGTTCTTTCAGAGCCAATGAGTATGATACAAGCTATAAAAAAAGAAAAAGCTATATTAAAGGAAAAATAGCTTGTAACAACTGGGTTTCTACTTTCTAGTTCTCATATTGATTTTGTTTATTTTGATTTTGGTTGCAGAGTTGGAATCCAGCTTCCAACAGTAGAAGTTAGGTTTGAGAACTTGACAGTTGAGGCAGATTGCTACATTGGAAACAGAGCTCTCCCTACCCTCCCAAATGCTGCTAGGAACCTTGCAGAATCAGTTCTAAGCTTAATAGGGATCAAACTAGCTAAAACAACAAAACTAACAATCCTAAAGGGTGTCTCAGGCATTATAAAACCTTCAAGGATGGCACTTTTGCTAGGCCCTCCTTCCTCTGGGAAGACGACTCTGTTGCTGGCACTTGCAGGAAAGCTGGATCCAAATTTGGAGGTAGTGTAACCAAACTAGTAATACTCCATGACTGGAGCCTGTGAACTCAGTTAAAACTAGGGATGAATCCGAGTTGACTCAGTTACACGATTAATTTTACAGGTTAAAGGACAAGTGACATACAATGGGCATAGACTGAATGAATTTGTGCCTCAGAAGACCTCTGCTTACATTAGCCAGAATGATGTTCACATAGGAGAATTAACTGTAAAAGAAACACTAGATTTCTCAGCTAGGTGCCAAGGAGTTGGGTCTAGATATGGTAAGTAAAAAATCAGAAATTATTTTTATTCACTACCCATCAATCTTATCTTCTGAAGCTAAAATGGGTTAAGATTGATTAATCACAGAACTCCTGGCTGAGCTTGCAAGAAGAGAGAAGGATGCCGGAATTTTCCCGGAGGCCGAAGTCGACTTTTTCATGAAGGTAAACACATAAATAACCACTCCTTTCCTTCTCTTAATCATATTATATTTCCATGGATTTGTTTTTATCATTTTGACTCTTTCTTTCTCAGGCAACTGCAATGGAAGGGGTTGAAAGCAGCTTGATCACAGACTACACTCTCAGGGTAAGTGTGTGTGTGCTCCAACCACTTCTTTTCCTGATCTTTGTGGGAAAAGTTAGGTGTTGACAACTACCCTGACGAGTCAATGGAGTGAAATATCAAATGGGTTCCCTTTGAATTTTCAGTATAGTATTTCAAAAGGGGGTGTCTGTTCACAAAGCTAAAGTCCAACTCAACATATATAGATAATGAAGATAGCAAAGCTTGTCGGCTTTCACACCATTGGGTAATTGGGTTGGTGAACAACTTCTTCAAAACCAGAAATTAATGGACGGTTTTGAAACTGTTTCCATTTTCAGTTTTGATACCCAAGGAAAAAAAAAATTATATTTCTATAATTCCTAACATCTCAACACTGCCTCTTGGGTAATTTTTGTATACTTGATACGACATGTGGTCAAGATAACAATTAGAGTCCAATCCAAAACTTTAAGACATTAAGTTGATGGTTATTTTGGTCAAACTAATTTATGATAGACTTGAAACAGATATTGGGGCTTGATATATGTGGAGACACAGTCGTAGGAGATCAGATGCAGAGAGGAATATCTGGTGGACAAAAGAAACGTGTGACTACTGGTTAGTTTATTTATTTATTTTTGTAGAATATTGATTAGTTTATATTATTGGCAGAAAAATGCTCCCTAATTGCGTGGTCTCTGCATCAGACACAAATGGGTCAAATGACACCTCCACTTTCAAAAAATTCAATAAACACACCCTTATTAATACCCGTATGTACCCCCACATTACCCCGCACTGATGGAAAGGCTGCGCACAAGAAGGGTTCTTTTCCCCCTCATTTTCTTTCCTCTCCTCTTACTTCCATCTTTTTTGCTTAGTTTATACTTCAGCTTTTTGGAAACTTTTCCTGTCTATCTTTCGTTACAAGCAATTTTATTGATTACGGTTTGAAAACCACTTAATGTCACCACTAACTTTAATAAATTATAGAATCTAATTCCCACTACCAACAATCAAAAATCAAACCTTTGTGCATCCCCACCTAAATTCCCCTATTCACCATTTCATATTAAGAAAATAGATAAAAGTTGGTAGGTGAATCATGTAGCGTACCAAAAAACATAAAATCAGAGGTAACCAATAATTATTCTTCTTTTTCACATTCTAAGAAGAGTTCCACAAAATTGAGCATTTCTCTAGTCATGTATTGATTCGATCTGAAGTTTTAAAGTGTGTTTGGTTCTTAAATGTCCCATTGTTTGGACTCTAGACCAGTGGGGAGGACCAGACAAGCTATAAAATATAAATGCTCTCAGATTAGTCGAACTGCCAGCTTCCTTGTTTGAAAAGCTTTTGCCGTATCCCTTTTTGGAATGGTTGTTTCGTGACTTTTGCCCCCTTGGTCCTTACCCCTTGATTTTTATTTTTCATTTTTTTTTATTATTTTATTATTATTATTATTATTATTATTATTATTATTATTATTATTATTTTTGGTATGACCCTTACCCATTGGTTAGCGTTTATGACTTTTAAGTTCTCTTTTTCTTTTTTTCAATTAAAAAAAAAAAAACTCTTGTGTGTTGTTCACGTCTAGAGCCAAGGGAGCGTAAATAGATTGCCATGCCATGCCATGCCATACGCATTGAATATGCTCCTTCTTGCCCTCCCATTGGCCTTGCACATTTGTGCTATCTACACTATGTTGGCAGGGTCTTTTCCCCAAAACAAGAACTCTACATTTTTAAGGGAGAGGGATAGGTATGCCACCGGTATACGAAGTAGCGGACAACACCAATGGGGGTCCTAGATGAGGTATCAATGTATCATAAAAGAAGGGTGAGGGTCATTTCAAAAAAGGGGAGAGAGAGACAGACACAGTGGATGCTAGCTTACGATATACCTGCAGCATCCCCAACTTTTTCACATTTTCTAAAAAGGGTCTGGGTTAAATCTTTGGTCTAGAAAATTGGTTGGGCTTCCCTAAGGATAAGTATCCATAACTAGCTGGTTTGGTCCACAAAACTTGGGCTGAGTTTGAACTCAGGCCCAGCCCAATTATATGATGATTAATAGATGAAATAACAATTGAGTTAGGGGTGTTAGCCGGTTGATTTTCGTCAGGCCTAATTGGGCCCTCACAATGCCTGCCCCATTTAGCTAATCAGACCCATGATTCCATTCGATTCTCATTTCTCAGTTCCGGTCTAATATGAGAAAATGGTCGTTGATGCAGGAGAGATGATCGTAGGACCCACGAAGACTCTATTCATGGATGAGATATCAACGGGTCTAGACAGCTCCACCACCTATCAGATAGTGAAGTGCTTGCAGCAGATTGTACACCTCACTGAGGCTACCATCTTCATGTCCCTCCTCCAACCTGCTCCAGAGACATACGATCTCTTCGACGACATCATTCTCCTCTCCGAGGGCCAGATAGTATACCAGGGCCCACGAGAGCACGTCCTCGAGTTCTTTGAAAGCTGTGGCTTCCGATGTCCAGAGAGAAAGGGAACCGCTGATTTCTTACAAGAGGTAATATGGAGCAACTTTCACTTGGTAGCTCGCGAGTCACTGGATCATCACATTTGCTTACCCATTTCTTTGTTTCATTTCAGGTAACCTCGAAGAAGGATCAAGAACAATACTGGGCTGACAAGAGCAAACCGTACCGGTTCATATCGGTTATCGAATTTGTGAACCGGTTCAAGAGGTTCCATGCCGGGTTGCGCCTGGAGAACGAGCTCTCAGTCCCATTCGACAAGAGCAGAAGCCACAAGGCAGCACTGGTGTTGAGAAAGTATTCCGTCCCTAAGATGGAGCTCTTGAGGGCCTCCTTCGATAAGGAATGGCTTCTCATCAAGAGGAACTCCTTCGTCTACATCTTCAAGACTGTCCAGATTATCATTGTTGCGTTCATTGCTGCGACGGTGTTCTTGAAGACCCAGATGCACACCTCAACCGAGGATGATGGCTCCGTCTATGTCGGTGCACTCATTTTTGGTGTGGTAATCAATATGTTCAATGGGTTTGCAGAGATCACCGTCACCATCGCAAGGCTTCCCGTGTTGTATAAGCACAGAGACCTCCTCTTTTATCCTGCCTGGGTCTTCACCCTCCCAAATTTCCTTCTTAGGATCCCAATCTCCATCGTTGAAGCAGTTGTTTGGATGGTCGTGACTTACTACACCATTGGCTTTGCTCCAGAGGCTACCAGGTAAACCTCAATTCTAGTACTTCCCTAGTTTAACTTTTCTAACTGGCAAGAGGATAATGTGAACGATTCTGAGCTCCTCCTCTCCTTTTGAAGGTTTTTCAAGCAACTACTACTCATATTTTTGGTACAACAAATGGCGGCAGCTATCTTCAGGCTCATAGCTGGAGTGTGCAGGACTACGACCATTGCAAGCACAGCTGGATCACTCATGCTCCTCATCCTGTTCTTGCTTGGTGGTTTTATCCTCCCTCGAGGTTAGTAGTGCCCTTTTCCCATTTACTAGCTAGCATTGTATTTGCAGTGGTTCTCTACTTTGCAAATAAAGACCCAATTCTTCAATACTGTTACATAACTAATATAAGTAGTGATTTTTCGTTACAGGACAAATTCCCAAATGGTGGATCTGGGGCTACTGGATTTCTCCTCTCTCATACAGTTATAATGCTGTTGTTGTGAATGAGATGTTTGCTCCAAGGTGGATGAACAAATTGGTAAGTTTGGGATTTTTTTTATTTTTCTCCACCCTTACATTCAATAAGATCGGATTGGTTGTTTCTCTTGGCGGCCATGCCTTTGTTTATTTGAATTATTGAGGCCTTGAAGTTTTCCATCCATGGTTGGAAAAGGGAATCTCTCTTTAACAAGACCTTAATTTCTATGACAGGCATCTGATAACGTTACAAGGTTGGGTATTGCTGTGATGAAGAACAATGCTGTCTTCCCAAAGAGAGACTGGTTTTGGATTGGGTGTGCTGCCCTTTTGGGGTTCACATTCCTCTTTAATGTCCTCTTCACCCTTGCACTTATGTACCTTAACCGTGAGTTTTCAATTCTGATCTAGATGGGATATTATAGTTTTTTTTATTTTTTAATAATATTTTCATATATTGCTATAGACAGTCTCAACCCTCAAGTAGTAACCCCCTCACTGAGTTATGAATTGATTACACTTGTTAATCTGTTTTTATTTAAAGTGATTATCAGAAGTTCTTAGTTCTTAACTGCTATCTTCTTTTCCTAATGATAGCTCTTGGAAAACCACAAGCAATTCTATCCGAAGAAGTGATCCATGAGATGGACGCCAGCCAAGAAGAATCGAAGGAAGAACCAAGAATCATAACATCAAGGTCGAAGAGAGAAACAACCCCTCAACCTCTAGCAGTGGCAGACGGAAACAATACAAGTAAGAAATGTAACAATGAGACTTATAGTTTTGTCTACATCTCTAACACAATGTAGAATCCTCGATACGAATATCTAGTGAAGTGATTGTAGACCTCCTAACATAGACTTGGAATCTTTCAGGAGAAATGGCAATCCGACGAATGAGTAGTCGAAGCAATGCTAATGGACTTAGTAGAAATGTTGATTCAACCCTTGAAGCAGCAAATGGGCTTGCTCCCAAGAGGGGGATGGTTCTTCCTTTCACGCCTCAAGCCATGTCATTTGACAATGTGAACTACTATGTCGACATGCCCCCGGTTAGATCCCCTATGCTTTTTTTCATTTTCACTTTCTCTAGCTACTAGTTTGGAACTTGAATCATTACAAGAGGCATCCTAATCAATATTTTACTCCATGAAAGACAGTTGTTAAGTATCATTTTAGAATCAATTAACATGTAACTAAAGAAGAATGAGTAGATTAGCAATAAGCCAACTGAATCACTAATTTTGACAGGAAATGAAAGACCGAGGGGTGACAGAAGAGAGACTCCAGTTACTTAGGGAAGTGACAGGGGCATTTAGGCCTGGTGTCCTCACTGCACTGATGGGAGTTAGTGGGGCTGGAAAGACAACATTGATGGATGTTCTTGCAGGTAGAAAGACAGGGGGATACATTGAAGGTGATATTAAAATCTCAGGTTTCCCTAAGAAGCAAGAAACCTTTGCGAGAATATCGGGTTACTGTGAACAGAATGATATCCATTCGCCCCAAGTCACTGTTAGGGAATCCTTGATCTACTCTGCTTTCCTCCGTCTTCCAAAAGAGATCAGCAAAGAGGAAAAGATGGTACTATTACAATTTTTATTTCTGATTTTAAAGTATTTTAATGTAGAGGTACAGGTGCTGAAACACTTAGATTGAAATCTTTGTCAGAAATTTGTGGATGAAGTGATGGAACTAGTAGAGCTTGACAATCTCAAGGATGCTATAGTGGGGCTTCCAGGGATTACGGGTCTATCAACTGAACAACGGAAGAGGTTGACAATTGCTGTGGAGCTTGTTGCTAATCCTTCAATTATCTTTATGGATGAACCAACATCAGGACTTGATGCAAGGGCGGCTGCTATTGTCATGAGAACTGTTAGGAACACTGTTGACACCGGCAGAACAGTTGTTTGCACTATTCATCAACCTAGCATTGATATTTTTGAAGCTTTTGATGAGGTAACAACTATCTGCTCTCTCCCTCTTTCATAGCTCCACATACATCCACAGACACAAATTATGGTGGAATAATATATTGGTATGATGTTATGCATCAGCTGCTATTGATGAAAAGAGGGGGACAAGTAATCTATGCAGGTCCATTGGGTCGAAACTCTCAAAAGATTATCGAGTACTTTGAGGTATTTCTTATCGTCAATTTTCCCTCTACTAGCAACTATTATTTAGTAGGGAAGCAATTATAGAAGTAACATAATAAAATGAGAAATGTGATCTAATCCTCCCTACTACTGGTTTTCAGGCCATTCCTGGGGTCCCAATGATCAAAGAAAATTACAACCCTGCAGCATGGATGTTGGAAGCTAGCTCTATTGGTACTGAAATTCGGCTTGGAATTGATTTTGCTGAGTATTACAAATCATCATCCTTGCATCAGTAAGGAGAACCCACTCTGCTCTTTTACTGAATACAGAAGTTATAATTTTATCAACTTTAGGAGTAGTAAATTTTGTGGATCTGATGTGATGTATCATATTACGATTATTACCAGGCGAAACAAGGCATTAGTTAAGGATTTGAGCACCCCAGCCCCTGGAGCAAAAGATCTTTATTTTCCTACTATGTATTCTCAGTCAACATGGGAGCAGTTCAAATCTTGCCTATGGAAACAATGGTGGACGTATTGGAGAAGTCCAGATTACAATCTTGTCAGATTTATCTTCACCTTGGCTTGTGCCCTTATGATCGGGACAATCTTCTGGAAGGTTGGCTCTAAAAGGTCAGTTCCATTATTCCTGCAAAAGGGACTCAAATCTTACTTTAGTTCCATTAGTCATAGGAGCTCAATATTCACCATGCACCTCATCAACACTTGAACACACAATCTAAAATTTTCCTTTTGCTTATGGTCCAGGGAGAGTTCTACTGAACTATCTGTCATTATCGGAGCTATGTATGCTGCTGTCCTATTTGCTGGAATTAACAATTGCTCCACTGTACAACCGGTTGTATCCATTGAAAGAACAGTGTTCTATCGTGAAAGAGCTGCTGGGATGTACTCTGCCTTACCATATGCTATTGCACAGGTAAGAAAAGGAGCATTGGAAAGTAACAGGAATCGGTGAAAATTTCTCTTTTGTCTAGCTAACTCAAGACTTTGATGAACTACCACTAGAAGTTGACCCCATATACTTGTAATTCAATGTTCTACTTTATATAATGGATGGGGATATTTAGTTATCCTCAGTAAAGCCTGTTCAAAACTTAAAACCATGTTAACTAATTAAAACAATACTAAACAAGCCATATCAAATTTATTTAGTAAAGGAACCCACTAAAAGTAATACAATATCCATAGTGATGTAGGCGGAACTAGAATACCATATGTAAACCTATAAAATCAATTATATCTTAATCAATTTATCTAGTGAATGTGGTATTAAAAATAATATCTTATCCATTGTGCAGGTGGTCACTGAGATCCCATTTGTATTTGTGCAAACTACATATTACACACTTATTGTGTATGCCATGGTCAGCTTTGAATGGACAGTAGTGAAGTTCTTTTGGTTCTTTTTCATCAGCTTCTTCTCATTTCTCTACTTCACTTACTATGGAATGATGACCGTTGCCATCACACCGAACCACCAAGTTGCTGCGATTTTTGCCGCTGCTTTCTTTGGGCTCTTTAATCTCTTTTCAGGCTTCTTTGTCCCTAAAACAGTGAGTTATTCTTTCTTATTTGTATTTCTAAATAAATTATTTGCATCTAATTCAAGATATTTTTCCTTTTTCCAATTTCTTCTTGTCTTGATGAATTTAATTGTTTGCTAAATTTACAGAAAATTCCAAAGTGGTGGATCTGGTATTACTGGATTTGCCCAGTGGCATGGACAGTTTATGGGCTTATAGTTTCACAATATGGAGACCTGGAGCAACTAATCAGAGTGTCTGGAGGGAATCGCCAGAGCATTAAGAGCTATGTGGAAGGACACTATGGTTATGATACAAATTTCATGGGCCCAATTGCAGGAGTTCTTGTTGGATTTGCAGTTTTCTTTGCATTTATGTTTGCATATGCCATTAAGGCATTGAACTTCCAGCAGAGGTAGAAATATACAGGACAATATAACATATATAGAGCATAAAATATGCTTCCTAACCCTTTAGAGGTTCTTCATCAAAGTAATTCTTGTATATACATATGAAGCCCATACCGGAAAAAAAAAAAAAGAAAGAAAAAGAAGAGAGCGGTGGTAATTGCACCAGATTTGCGTTCATCTATCAGAGAACAAGAATGTTAGTCTTGAAGATTAGTTCATACCATAAAGTATTGAATGGAGATGAATTGAGGTTAGAAACTAAATGTATTAAATCATCAATAATAAGGAAGAAATCTTCGTTTTGTCTAAGAGAAACCAAATGCACTAACTCATCAGTCTATAATATAAATGGAAACAATACCAAATCGAAAATTTCCAATTCCAAACATCAGATCGTACCTAATGCAGTTTAGGATATTTAAATCAACCATTAACAAATTTTTTTAGGATTACATTTTTAGTACCACTAGCTAAGTAGTTCCAATGGTTCACATTACTTGATGGTATTGGGATGGCTTGTCATAAGCTTCCCACGGACGGCGCCATTGTTGTTGCACGATTCCGAGTGACGCTGACCTGCATAACACAGATTAGTGGTTGGCCCGGAGGGAGCTCCGAGTCCAGGCTCCAATGCTCAAGTTAGGCCTAAACATTTACATTCTTATGCAAAGTACATAGTCGATTGAAAGCCCCTTACCTGTAACCTTGGCTGAGTGTTCCTCATATAGACAGCTTGAGTCCTTTTCATTGGTTGAGGGTCTTTGGCATGCTGACACGAGTCTTCTCCTGATTGGAGGGATCGTCCCTTGTCATGGCTGGGCTGGCTAGGCTTGTAATGATTTACTCAACTTGGGTTGGTTGTCACAATGGCTAACCTAACCATGGTTAGGTCCTATAACGGCTAACTTGAGCATAGTGAGGTTCTACAACAGCTAACTTGACCGTGGTGGGTCTAGGAGTTAGGTAACGGCCTAGCCTTAATTACTTTAGTCATAGTTTAAGCTAGTCAGTGGGGGGACTCCATGTGCGAGTAGGTCGTGAGGTCTTAGTCCCTCTTGTTGGTCGAAGGGGTCTTCTCGTGCTCGTATTAATGAGGTTGGGAGTAGGACACCTCGATCATTGACCAATCAATGAATATATGGTATATCATATGCTCCCCACTCTCTCGAGCTTCTAGCATAGGAGGTCGGGGGAATGTCTCTTGTGCTCAAGTACGCACTTCGACCTCTTCGTTGATTGGTCGACGATTATACTAGTATATCATATGCCCCCACTCTCTTGAGCTTCTAGCATAGGAGGTCGGGGGAGTATTGCTTGGGCCTGCATGCGTGCCTTGACTTTCACGAGTCTAGGTGTATAGGGTGTCCGATTTTTCATGCTTCCCTAGGTTTCAGTTCCTCCTATTCACTCTCATTTAATGGTGGCGATTTGACTGCTATCGCCGTCTGGCTATAAATGCTGGGAGAAAGAGAGGTGTACATGGTAGTCTTTCATTAGTGTGGATGATCATGGCATAGATCGGTTAGATCCTAGCCTCACTAGGGCTTTGGAAACATTCCATCTAATGGATGGCACATTGCCGAGGCGGTTTGTGTTTCCTTGGGGTTTTCTGTATTAGTGTGCCTCGGTCAATCAAACATTGCATGTCTTTCCATTGAGGCGTTGATTGAGGAGTACATATAAATTTATCTTGCCCATTTCATCCTATGTTTCTCCTTCATTGGATTATTCTATGTTTCTTGGCTTCAGAAGCAGCTTTGCCTCTGATTCTCCGGTTCCTGCCATATTTCAATACTACCACTCCGACCTTTGATCTCTAAGACCTGGTAAGCCATTCTCGTTATCTTGTTCTTTCTCTGTTACCCTAGTTTATGGATTCGAAACGTCAGAGTCATTTGAGAGATCTTCTGAGTCTATTCTTGGGATGCCTCCTAGGGTTGTTAGGGTAGTTACTGGAAATCGCCGTTCTCCGGCGAAGAAGCCTGCTGGTTCTCAGAAGGCGAGGGCTAAATTTTCTTTTGGGGTTCGCACTCCCACCATCTGCTTGTCTGTAAGTGAGGTAGCCTCTAGGATCTCCTTGGCTGACTTAGAAAAGTTCCGTAGGGTGTACCACATTCCGGATTCTGTGGAGCTTCGGGTTCCCGAGGCGCTAGAGAGGGCCAATCGTCCACGGGAAGGGGAGATATGAGCATATGAGTCCTCCCTCATCGATGGCCTTCACTTTCTGTTTGCCCCCTTCGTCTGCCAAGTGTTGAGACACTATGGTCTTGTGCCCGCTCAACTGGTCTCGAAATCTTGGAAGTGTCTACTAGGTCTCTACATGCGGTTGAGAGACATAAAAAAGGAATGCACCCTTCGTTTGTTTGTTAGTGTCTACTGCCTGTCTGCTCATAACATAGAGTACATATAAAGCAAGAGTACCAGATCATTAACGGCCTACCAACCTCCATCCCTCAGTGGAAGGACGGTTTTTTCTTCGCTAAAAAAAAAAAAGAGAGAAAACTGCCAACCTGGAACATCAGCACACATGACCAATGGGAGGATACATAGAAACATCTTCAGCCACTAGATGGGGGGCAACATGATTTTTTCACATATGCCTGTGTGTAGACATAAGCAACAACAGACTAGGAGACTTGGATCTTCTATGGCGCAACAGGGCGTCTGACGCACATTCAATGTCCAAAAACGCCTTGGGTTGCATATAACCACTTTGGATTTCGTGCCTGAACGTTTCTATCTATTGGATGTGCGCTAAACACCCCTGTTGCATCATAGGATTTCAATCATTGGTAGAGTTCTTTCTCTCAATAAAATAATTAGCTAGAACTGTTTAATTACCATATGTATTGATTTTAAGTTTGTGATCGTTATTACAGGATTTATTTATTTATTATTATTATTATTTTTAAATAATACTGATGTCACTTCGCTTCATGCCCCTTCACTAACAATGAAGAGTGTTTTCTTTTTGGGCAAGGATCACCACACGGCCGGAATGGATTGCAATCCCACGCCAAGCAGGTGGGGCCACAAGGAGAGGTGCCACACAATTGTATGCAAGGGGACCAACTAATATGATCAAGGAGAAGAGAGAGAATCAATAGGAGAGAGCATTAACCACACAGCCGGTGTGGCGACTATCTTCCCTCAGATAAATTTTGGTGCTACCACTGTTGTGGGCCTAGTGGCATTAAAAGGAAAACTCCCCCGTCCCCTACACCCCTTAAATGCCAAGCCCAGTCGGTTCAGAAAATTCAATCCCAGAATGAGGATTTCCAATTACAAGATTTCAGGTCCCAAAACACATGCAAAGTAAAATTGTGCAGAGTAGAAACAGCTTTTAGATGAAACTGTTGAGGCAACTTTATCTAGATATCTTTTATTGAGTCCCAAGTGTCTATATCTGTGGATATGAAAATGGGGCCAGTACAAGGTTGCTACTCAGAAACTCAGAATGGACTCACCTTCCATGCTTGCATCCCACAATGAGTCTGTAAGAGAGGATTAAAAAGAAAAGACTGAACATCTAACATCAGGGCAACTGGCAAAACTACACCAATCCTTCCTGCTGAAAACTCGTATTGAAACATGAGATTTGGCTTGTTGGTAAACTTAAATCTCAACAGCCAGACTTTAGCAGCTGAAAACTCGCACCAGGATACACGTTCAAATATGAAAATTCACAATCTTTCTGAGTTTCAAGTTGCGCAATGTACGCACACTTGATAAGTGGATATTATTGACCTAATAGCAGTTTGAAACTGCTTTGAGGCCACTTACCCAGAAAAATTAAAAGGATTTTCAGAGGAAAAAATGCAGGAAGATTGAAAATGAAAATGGACGTTTGCAGTCTCTCAACAAAGGCAGATTCACTTGGCAATATCAGCTGGGGTTATATCAATAACCCCAATAGTCATTCCGGATCTCATCATCGAACTTCTTCTTCAGCTCTGGGTGCTTCTCAAAATACTCATTTGCAGTCATGCTGCTAAGCTTTTTCTGTTGAAGATGGAAGGAGGGAGATCCCATGAGAAATCAAAGAATGAATATAATTTCTGCAGTGGAAGAAAGGATAATGGCTCTTTTCCCTTACCTTCAGCTCTTGTACATCTGCAATCTCCTTTTCCAGTCTCTCCGACTCTTTCAAGGACTTCTGTTCTGCTTGTTTCAGCTCCACCAACTAAGACTCAGAAATGTAATAGTTGTCAGAAGATTCGGTGCCCTCTTTAAGGGAAGTTGAGTGTAATGAGTACCAGGTTCAATTGATCCCATCTCAACCAATCTCACTTTACAAAATCTAGCTTTTAAAAGTGCAGTTACAGAAAAATACTGCCTTAGGTGAAAAAATCCTACAATTCATTTAATGGTGAATATGAAGAAGGGAGGAGCAACAAAATGGCACAGATACGTTTGTATTGAGGGGAGACAGAGAGAAATGCAAGTTCTCACCAGTGCATCAAACTTGGGTTTGTACTGAGGAGTCACATTGTCAACATATTTGGGGACCTCTATGCCTGAAGAGGAAAAGCAAAACACAAGAGTAGATGTAAGTTGTTTCAAAGAAACAAGACACGGCCAACTCCAGTAGCATATGGTAATTATCCCTTTGTATCATTAAAAAAATGCAACATCAAGAAAACTTGTATGGTTAAATATGATGTACAAGCTTCAAATGAAACTTTCATGTCACCACATGTCCAAATAATCTATTGACAAGTGATAATGTTACACTCCACCTACCCCAACCTAAAAGAAAAATAAGCATTATTATTCCTGCTATACTTTGTTGCATGCTTTAAGCTACTGGCCGATGCGTTAATGTGTAGTAAAGCTGGTGGGTAGCATCAATCTTGGACAAGAAGTGCTTGGTGATTTAACTTTCATAATGGGTCTTCTAAGGCTGTCTAATTCTTTTGTCAGAATTTTAGTTTTCTTTTCTAGCATCCCCTTTTTCAGATTGCCTCTTGAACAAAGTAGAGACTCACGGCAATTCTAACATCCTTCCAAGAAAGAGCTTGGTTTGGTATTATTGATGGCTTAGAATGGAAGTCATTAATCCTTGTCTAATAGTGTGACAAGCCAAGGATGTAACCTTGTGAAAGTCTACAACTCCTAACACGAATCACAAAGGGTAATATAGCTAGAGAATGGTACTACTGGAACTGCAAAATGCAAATAGTTATGGGAATAAATCACCAAGGATTCCCACGATTCCAGAAACAGCAAGAAACTCTTGGTTAGAATTGGATATTATGAGACCAAACCCCCCCCC
>NC_056561.1:15677395-15681999 GCF_013358625.1 Macadamia integrifolia | reverse complement strand
TATAACCTCAATTTTCTGTAGGAGGTAAATAAATAAGTGTATACACATAAACAAATGGCCATAAAATGCATATATATTCTTGAGAACAATAATGATGTTTCATAAATATAATAATGTTGAACTCAGATGCAACTGGATATATGAGCAAAGCTCCCACTAATAAAATACATCAAAAGAACTAACAAGTCCCATATTAGTGACATACTCTTGAAAGACTTTTGGAGTCAAGCCTTAGTAAGATGATCTGCAATCATATTTTTTGTAACAATCTGTTCCATTATAATCTGTGACTCTTGAACTTTCTCTTTGACAAAAAATTACTTAATGTCAATGTGTTTAGAGTCTGAAGTACTTTTACAGTTATGAGAGAAACAAACCGCAGCGGAGTTGTCACAGAATATCCTCGATGGTTTAGATATAGAGTCAACAATTTGTAATAATATAGTTCTACAGAAATTTATGATTCACAAGCTTACTCCCACTGATCTTTAGATAAACTTATTCGATTCCTCCCATTTTCATAAAGAACCTTAGCTTGAACAAAATTAACAACCACTGGCTTAGGAGGCTCATCAATTAAGATTAAAATTTATTATTATAATGGCCAGAGAAATATTAAAGGATTAGTTCCATTCCTTAAAATTGGAACCATTCAATCTTTTTTAACAGAAAATAGCTGAGAAGTCAAAGCTGACAAATATAATCATACATATTTACCAAACTATATAATATGCAATAACAGAAGGCATATTAAACTTCCCAACAATATAATTAAATCTGACTAATTGGACCATTAATCAGATTTATCCCAGTATTATTTTCAATAACTGTAGGAAAACAGAAACTGAGGAAAGATCCGACGTCATTGGGGTCACACCTGTGGTGGTAAGATCGCCCAACATGTAGTGGAATCTTTCACATGTAAGGCGAGACGCTCAAAACAACACCACTTTGAAGATTCCGTCACCTATGGTGGCAAGACAAGAACCTCCAAAGTTATGAAGCCCAAAATGTCACCCTCACACTATCAAGCGAAACCGACCAAATGAAGACTCACCTGTGGTGGCAAGAGCACATCATGTTAGGGAAATGTCCACACTCCTATAGTTGGTTTTGATGATAACAAACATATGAAGGGATGTCACAATTTTCCTTTAAGTATTGTTTTGTAGAGACTTCATATCAAAGATCGAATTTGGTGAATGAAACGAAGAAATGAAGATTGAAGTCACCAAATGAAGAGTATCAACAAGTTGGCATCAATGCTTGAAGAAGATATCATAAGAATTTAAGCTTCAAGATGTCAAGACATGAAGCTTAAATACATGGAAGTGCAAACAAGAAGAAAAGAAGATAAAATGCCAAAGAGTGGAAGGTTCAAGTGAAGAAGAAGAACACTAGGATAGATTGGTTATTTTTAATATAATTTGTAACTTCCACATATATATATCCACTTACCACATGCATGTGCATTGCATCATACTAGAATGACCATAGAGCATACCTTGACCAAGTATGGAGAGTCTCTAAGTGGTAAGGAACATATTAGGAAAAATGTGTTCTAGTGAAATTCTATGAAAACCACATTAACCTGACTTAAGGGTATTTTAGGTAATCTTAAAGTCAGTATCAGGAGATGAAACCTTCATAGAGGTTGTAGAAAATTGAGTTGTGATTCCAACGCAACTGATCTCAAGTCAATCCAAGGTCGGACCAAAAAGTTATGGTCAAAACACTGACGACTAGTCAGTATGATAGCATTCTATCAAAACAGAGTATGTCATGTTGGCGGTCGACCGGCTGGAAGACCCGGTCGATCGGAACTGTCCGAGACCATAGGTGATCGACCGATAGAAAGTCTCGGTCAATCGGTGACTACCTGAAAGTGCCCCAACGGCTATATTTTGCATCAACGGCTCTTGGCGGTCGACCGGCTACCAATGGCGGTCGACCGGTGGACCCAGAATATGACCGTTTGAGTGAGATTTACTACCTAAAATGCTCTCCTAAGTTCACGTATAAATACCTCTAATATTACTCATTAATGAACAATTAATCTCAACTTCAGAGAAGCATTATTTGAGCATTAGAAGTGAGAATTGGTCTACACCATTTCTTGAGTTCAAGTTCTTTATTTTACATTCAAGAGGAACTCAAGACCATCTACAAGTCTTCATCTACATCTTGGCATTTATATTACAAACATCAAGAAGATTTCAAAAGGTGCATATTCTATCATCATTGCATATTTCATTTGCACCACACCGGAGGTAATTCTCTTTTATTCCACTTCTCCATTTTCTATTTTACATTAAGTCTAGACTGTACTTAGGCTTGTGTAAGGACCCTCTCATCCTTAAGAGATTGTAAGGATCCTCTTATCCTTAAAAGAATGTAAGGTGCCTCTCTACCTTAAAGGAGATTGTAAGGTGCATCTCTACCTGCAAAGGAGATTGTAAAGGCGTTTCTCTGCCTGGAAAGGAGATTTGTAAGGATACTCTTATCCGTAAAAAGATTGTAAAGGTTTTCTTCCCTACCTACTGTACTGAAAGGGAGAACTAGTGGAATACCTTAGAAGAGGATTCTTGTAGGGAGTGGACTAGACTTGAATTGAGTCGAACCACTATAAATCTTGTGTTGTGTGATTGTGCCTATTTTATTTATTCTGCATCGTTTTTAACTTGCAATCACACTTGGGACCTATTTATCGAAAAGAGTTAAATTCCACTAGTATAACCTATTCACCCCCCTCTAGGTTATTTTACATCATTCGCCATATGGTCTCATTGACTGCAACCCATCCTGAATAGTCAATAGTAATTTCACAATCTCAGTAACTAGCCCACTAAGTGGAAGCATAATCACTGAAATTATGAAAACCTATAGACTTGGATTGCTACCAAATGCCCGTGGGTTTAGATTTTGGATGCAAACAATAAGATGAGCTATTTCAGTATTTAATTGATAAAATATTCAACATAAGCCCACAAAAGCAACCCATTATAAACCATAATAGTCAATATGGTAATACCATAATTTAACAGTTATCAAAGTGAGTACATTCTTAGTATGACAGTTTTGTACTTCTAGCCATTACCATAAATAAATAAAAATCTAAATATGGTATTTTCTATAATGACAACATACTAAATATGAAAGTTCATAATATTTATTCATGATAACAAAAACCACATGAAATATGTTACTTTATCCATAATTCATTAGATATACAAAGTTGTATACAAATATGAACTTTCAACCCAAATGACTTTAATATTCAACACAAATATTAGCTCATAAACTTTAAAGTCAATCATAATAATGCTCCATTATTTCTTTAAGTCAAAAGAAAATTATTTAGCTAATAGGGCACATGAACCGAATAACTTATAGGCTAAAAACAACAATAAGTCTTTAATAAATAAAGGTAATGTTGGCTTAGATCCATGATAAGTATAAACAACTTCATAGGCTTTATACCAATAAGCCCTTAAAACTTCAATAAGTTCATTTAAATTATTCAAATATAATATATCTGTTTTATCTCGATGAATTTTTAATAAAATTGAACTTTATCATAAGTACAAATATGACATATAAATTCGAAGAAATATTACTTAAACAATGAACTTGTGATATTTTGAATCATAAATAGGTGTCAAAACTCATAATTATGTCTCTCGTGACGAAATCTGATGTCACGGATGATAAATATAATATCGAAGAAAATATCAAAATACCCCAGATTGACTTAAAATTCATGAACCGACAAGTGTAGTATACATAATAAAACATGTATAATACATCTATCACCCTCAATAGGATAATAATTTATTCTCCCACTAATATAAGAGAGTGAAAACCAGATGATCCATTAAAAATATCAGTTATATGAGTCAAAATCAGTTCATAGTATAACTGGACCTAACTGTTGGCTTGAACAAACATGGTCAAAATAGTCAACAACATAAATAGATTACAAAAATCATTTTAATAAACTAAAATGAAATGATTTTTTATTTCACTTGCATAAACTGTTTATGGTCTATCCAATCAGTAGACTTCAAAACTGGTTTTCATTGAAACTATGCTGAAAATAGTTAATAAATCATCAACATGTAGAAGCAACGTAGGATGATCTTGTGTCATAACATCTCAAATGTGAGTATAAGTATCATCATTAATATTAATCTTTAAGATGTCAATTCTAGCCACAAGAATCTTAAAAAAATCGATTTAAATAGACCACACTAATAACAAAGTTTAACTTGGTGAGATTCATGTGCATTCACTGTAATGACTATATCACTCAAGAGCAGAGTTATTAAATTCGCCGAATTATTCGCGAATAATTCGTGCGAACAGAATTTTTCTGAATTAAACGAAAAATTCTGACCGAATCCAAATTATAAATAGAATTCGTTAAAAATCGTGACTTTTTCTAATTAGATTTAAAATCGCGATTATATCGGACCGAACCGTTTTAAACCGAATTATTCGGTTCAAACACACTTTATTAAAAAAAAAAATCGAATTACAAAAGCCAAAAACGAGGGTTTCTGGACTTTCGTTTTCTTTCTGTTTCTTCCCCAAACCCTCATCCT
>NC_056561.1:15668332-15677375 GCF_013358625.1 Macadamia integrifolia | reverse complement strand
TTATATTGAAAGAAAATAAATTAGTAACACTCTCTTGGTGGCATGTAATTTTTAATGCTATTCCTTTGCCACATCGCTAACTGTCTATGTTGAAACATGTTATGTGAGTAAACGACCAAATGCCTATAGTCTACTTGTCCACATACCATGTGGCAAAGTGGCATGTTAAGGGGATAAGGGGAATTACAAGGAATGGGAAGTAAATATGCTAAAAGAAAAAAAAAATTAAAATAAAATTCATTACCCTAAGTGATTATGTCACTAACTTTAAATCACTCTATATTTTGCTATTAAATTTTACTTATTTTGCAGCTAAAATCTTATTTAATTATAAAACATTTTACATGTAATTTTTTTTTATAATTTATAAATAAAAATTTTAGATGCAAAGTGAAGTAAAATTTAATAACCAAATATGGATGATTTTGACTTGGTGATATCGTGGGGTCATGAACTCAAGTTTACAAATATTTATTTTTTAAGTTTAAAAAATTATTTCTTCCATGAATTCCCCTTGCAATCAAACAGAACCTTTGAAATTCCACCCCTCAGACAAAAATAAAAAATAAAAAAATAAAAAAAGCCTTTGAAATTTGAAAAGTAAAATAAAAATTACATTTAAAAAGTTTTCTTAAAATATGGTATGGAATTTAATTAGCTTATAAAAACATGTTAGATAATGATTTTTTTTTTTGGGGGGTATAATGTTAGAAAATGATTACGAAAATATTTTTGTACCAAAGATAGCCTAAATTGATACAAAGAATGAATGGAAAATCAACCTACAACTAAAGAGAAAAAAAAAAAACCAATGCACAAGGCTCCTGCTACTGCGAGGTCTGGGAGCTAAAACTAAAGAATGAATCGAAAATCAACCTAGGACTAAAGAATGAGAGGATGATAAGCATCATAAGTATCATATCATTTAGTTTCATCAAATGCAGAATTACAGTACTTTCTATGGAGGCGACTATTGCTTCCTCCGCTAATGTTTTTTTCCTAGAGAGACAGTTGTACTTATCATGTGTCTCATAGGAAACATTGGAATCATAGAAGTCTTCATCATCAAAGTCATCATCTCATCCAAAACTGCCGATGGCCAGGAGCCATCTCAAAATCTCTCCCAAAATCATCATCGGAGTCGTACTGATCTTCCTCATCAAAACCATCTTCATTCAAAATATAGTCCTCGTGAAATAGTGGACAGGAACAAGTGGCTTTCTTGTTTTTCCATTCTGCTCCACAGGTATTACAAAACTCATAACCACACCTGCACAACAATGAAAATGTGATTAAAGTAAAGCTCCTTTCACAGAGATGGAGCAAGAATCATCTATAGAACACAACAAATTTATGGCTTTTATGCTAGCATAATGAAATCATATGACAGAATGTAGCAATCAGATACAAAAAGAACCAGGGATTTGTCAAGAGCAAAATCTAACCAATCAGTTAGACCTGAATAACAAATCCTTCTAAGTTCTCAAATGCCAAGGATAGGTCTAATGAAATACCAGAGAAATCTAACTAAAATGAAGAAACAAAGAAAGGAAATTAAATTAATGAACCACCCGCATCGAGATGTAGGAACAAAAGTCCAATTGTTAGACAATAATCGATCGACTGAACAACACAGATCAATTTACTAGTCACCAACAGTGCCGAGGATGTGACATGATCTTAAGGAACAATGTTTTCCTTGATGCCTAATATATTAATATCATTCAGACTAAATTCTACTGGTAACAGTGCATGCTGGATAGGACTCATTTGTGACAAATATAAATTGGAAGAGCATAAAGATAAGTACCTGCATGTCATATGGAAGCAACCTTCAGCTAGTTCAATCATGTGATTGCACTTCACACACTGGCGCCAGAACTTTTGAGTTGCACGAGACCTTAACTTAGCATCCTCTGCACGAGGGTAAGGATTTGACCTCCTATAATCAGAACAGGTCATGTTGTAATGCCAAGGGACCTTGCAATTAACACAGAAGAGGCCATGGCATTTTATACATTTCCTGACATCAGTTCAATCAAAGCATAAATTTTTCGCATTCTCTAAAACCTCAGTTTTTGACATCAAAGCAGAACATTTTGGGTACGGACAATAAATTTTCTCCGTCACAGGAATTGAAGACTCCTTTATGCGTTGGCTCATGGTCTCAACTAACTTAGGAGTCAAGAATTTTCTACAACTATCTACACTCAGCTTTAATTTACAGCCTTCATAAGGACATCCAGGCACCATCCCATGAAGCAACTTGAGTTCCACATGCTGTTTCATGCAAGAAAAGCAATAGCGGTGCAAGCAACCATCAACAGCAAACATTTGGTCCAACTCAGTATCTTCCAAACAGATGGTACAGGTCTCAGTCAGAATCATTTCATATTTCGCCTCCTTGGACCTTGTGACCTGAGAATCTATAGCATCCCTTGCAAGTTTAAACGCAAACTTAACATCATTCCTTGCCACAAGGTTGGGGTGACTAGTCAGAAATTTTCTTCGAAGAAGAACCACCTGATCAACCAACATAGCCAACTTGCGCTGCTTTACTGACCATTCCCCAGAAATCTGCACCAGGAAGTACACCATTAGCCATATTCAAGGTATTTAATCAACAAAGACTTACCCTTGAGTCAAAGATCTAAACGAATTCATGAACAGTAACTGAGGTTTTAGCAAGTAATTTGATACAGGATATGTCCAACATATGATGCACACATTCCAAACTGACTCCTTTCAAAGAAAATCTTCAAAGTGGAACAATTTAACTTGCAAAGGCTATTGCACTTGCACTACAGCAAGTAAGTATAAATAGGTTCCCCTAATTGGAGTTCAGCACAATTTCATTCATTTGATTGTTTCTATAGGCAGTGTCTCCTAACATTATATATGACTCTTGATCAGTTGTGGCCTCGTTGAGTTCATCAGTGATACAGCCAAATTGATCTCTCGGTGGGGAAATGACACGTGTCCTCCACCAGATAAGGATTCCAAGGACTCAATCATGCTCGATCACGTCGTTTGCATGAGGGGAATATTCCCCACAAGAAGGACGGTCGTATGGGAGAAGGACAGAGGAAAAGACAAGAAAAAAACCCTAGCCCCGAAGAAGCATATAAGGAGGCCGAGAGGAGGGAAGAAGGTAAGCTCTCAGACCCTCACCATTACTCCCTTACTGAAAACTGTGCAGCCGACCCTAACTTGAGCGTCGGAGGACTAACCCCGGACAAAGCTCCGGGCCTCCGCCGTCTGTGCTTGTGCAAGACCAACTCGCGGGGTTTTTTGGCAGCAACAATCAGCAAAGAATATCATTGAACATCTTCTTTTCAATATAAGTTGGTTTGTTTGTGGAGAAAGAAAGGCAGGATGATTGAAGGCTGTCAAGTGAGGTAGTTGAATAAGTGTTTTGTTTGCTATTACATAGGAGAAGGTCCAGCAAAACCAAAAATAAAGGACCTCCACTTAGTATTGTATTCTGGCAATGTTATTAAAGACCAACTGCCTTCTGAAGGCTTTGATCCTTCAAAAATCCATCCGGGAACTTCTTTCCTTCCATAGAGCTCCACAGACCACTGCCAGGCAGAGTTTCAAATATGTCTTTACTTTCCTCCTCAAAGCATAGCTCCTCCAAGATATGATCAGATTGAGAATGCCTGCTGGGCTTGCCAAAACTAATTGAACTTCTCCTCAAACAAACCAAGTAATAGGACAGCCTTAAAACAATTGGGGAACCAATTCCACTTCAATGTCAGAAAAACTGCACCTATTAGGAATTTGCCAACCCCCTTCACCTGAGATACTCTGCAGTAAGAATTTTTTATTGACAACCATCCAAAGACAAAATTTCACTTTCCTAGGTACAGACCTTCCATATCTTCTTCAACAAAAGAGCTTTTCCAACTCATCCACTAATTAAACTAGGAGCCATAAATAATTAAGTATGATCAAGTACCATCCATCCATTGAAGCTGTCCAACTCCTACAATCAAGCTTAGATGGATCAACATTAGTGCTGCACAACATTTGGAACAAAATATATATAATGAGTTTAATTAAACATCATTAACATTTCTTCAAATTACAGGGCTCCACACCACCTGATTTCCCTTGACAACGGCAAGTGGCCCTCCTTATCTGCTGCAATCAGCCTGAAGGCATGCGTCATCAGACCAAAATTTCAACATACTTCCACTCCCACATGAATTTTCATACCAACCTCTTCAAATCCTCTAAATCAACCATTCCAAATACGTGATGCATCGATAAGCTAGTGCCCCCCTTTCGAAATAAACCCTGCCCCTCCTCCAGCATGACACCACATCCTGTGCCCCCATTGGGTCCCCCCCCCCCGGGGCTATGGCTATTTTTATACATTTTCTATCATTTTCATCTTATTGTTTTATTATTATCGGTATTATTAAGAAATTCTTCAAGAAATCATAATCCTAAATCAATATTTACAATGCATGTTCATTGTATACCAATCCTTTAGCCATATTAAAACTTTAAGAGCCATTAGTTTGGTTCACATTCTTATTATTTTCTAGGGGACAACCAAACAGTCCATGAAACAAGTTTAGTCTACTCTATTTTACTTTCCTCAGTTTCCCCTAGGCAGCCAGAGGTGAAGGCAAGGATTTAGGGGACAGTATCAGTATCAGTATCGGTATCGGTATCGGTATCGGTATCTGCTGATACCAATTTGATCCGGATCGGTGGATATCAGTCGGTTTTGCCCCTGCTTTTTTTTAAAAAGTAATAATTTTTTACTATGGATAACCGATCCGGATCAGTCAGGGATCGGGGATTGGTTTCAGCCTATACCGATCCGATACAGCCGATATGAGACCGATACTTGAAACCATGGGTGAAGGAGATTACAAGACAGTGTGTTCAATCATTCACCTTCTGGGTTTCTCTGCAAGATCAAACCGATAAATATAATTAAAAATGGGATTCAAATATTGTAAGCACATGAGAAGGTCTATTCTCAAAGTGTAACATGGGTGCTTTATGCTAACTACTTTGGTTTCATTGGAAGATTGCCGGTTCAGTTGGAAGACGCAAAAGGAAAATTATAGAAAGAAATCGAGAATTACAGAAAGAAATCGAGAGTTGAGCACAGGATGAGCACAGGGAAAGGAAAATCAAAAGAGTATAGGGTTTTGTGTAGCGTTTCGAAAAAGAGCTTATAAAAAAAACAAAAAAAGACTTTTTTTTTTTTTAGAGTACTACCTCAAACAGTCTTTTTACTTTAGGGGAATACTTAGCCAGGGACTACAAGTCTTCTAGTTCATGTAGGACGCCCTGCCAATATGATTCATACCCTCACATAGGAGTTCTGCTCACTGGGACTTAGACGGCCTCCTTGGCTCAACGTCCAGAGCGTAAGGTCCTATTCTTTTGGAATATTACTAGAAGAGATTGCAGTATAGTCATAAGGCTACTTAGTCTGAATGATAGCAGATACCGATCTAGATCTAGAGCTTTAGACTACTCTCTGGTTATATATCAGTCCACTACTCCTGATATAATACAGAGTTCAAGTGTCCTAATCACTCCCTAAGAAAGATCTTCGACCTTAACCTACTTCCAATCATTTCGGAAGAGTAATATTAGAATTTACAATTCTAAATTATAAAATTATATATACATAATGCTCTTTTCTTAACCACACATATACCCTTAACTCTTTTGATGAGATGAACTACTCACTCATGGTTAATTATGAACAGAACAATAATAAAGCTGCTTAACTAGATCTATTTCACAGAATCAAGAGGCACAACTGTAGGCTTTGATATGAGAATAGAACGAGAAGCTGCTATAAAACGAACTACAAACTATATATAATCAAGAATAAAAGAAAACTTACAGGAATGATGTAGATAGAAAGTCACTTCGTTAAATTGCTTCTGGAAAATATTTTATCAGAACTCTTTACAAGGATTCTAAGAAAACAAAAGACTTCCGGGGGGACTCCTTCCCGGGACTTACTCTATTTATAGGAAAATATATACATGAAAAAAAACTTTATTTCAGATCCGAGAATCTGAATTACATTAGGGACAACTGTCATTCTATTAGTAAATGTTTTCTCCATTATCTGTGCTTCACTGTCGGTGGAATCTACTTTTTGCTTTTTTGAAACTTCATACTCCACTGTCTTCTTTTTGAAATTCTACTGTTTGCTTTTTGAAACTTCGGCGAAAATTCTTTCTTTTGCTTTTTGAAAATTTTCTTCTGATTTTCTCTTCTGATAGTAACACGTCTGTTGGTGACACGTCTAAAGTATCTTCTTTTCTCTTTTTCAAATCCGTATTCTTCAATTATCTTCTGGCAAGTCTTCCTTGGATGCGTTGGAAGCTTCCGAATAAAGACTTTTTGCAAATATCTGCTCCATTCTTGCTTTTGTAGATTCTGTTTTCTCTTTCATCCTTTCCGAAAAAGTTTTTTCATATTCTTCCTTTTGCTTTAATGTTTATTCCATCTTCTGAATTCGGTCGAGAAGATTTTCATATGTTGGAGGTGTTGGTGTTGTCGTTATCATAACTTTATTCTTCTGGATAAGCTTCAGGGCTTCTTGTAATTCTTGGACTTCTTTTTCCTTCAAAGCTAGCCGATGATAATATTCTTGTTCTTTTTCTTTGGTGACCTGCAATTCTTCTTTGAGCTGGGACTCATTCTTCTGTAATTCTGCAATTCTGGAATTTGTTGTATCACATTATTCACACTTAATTAATGTTTCTTTAAAACTTGTTGTATCTCTGACCTTAGATACTGGGAATCTAAGGGCAGGTGTTATATAGAAATTTGGACCCAGATTACGACGAGCATAATCTAGTGCTTCTTCTAATCTATGGAATCCTTTAAACCAAGGATGCTTGGGATAATCTTTAATTTGTTGTATCACTTCTGTCCATCTATCATATACTCCCGGAGTATGTCCTTCAACAAGAACATAATAGGGATAATTTTCTTTTCTAGCTTCTTTCATCTTGGCAAATTGATAACTGCAGCAATTAATGCTGGTCATAAAATGCTCTCTTCGTTGCTTGTTATATGGATCTTTCAAAATCTTGTTATAAGATACCCACAGATTATCTAAGATAACCTGTTCTTCGGTACCTATTTTATACATACTTCTGAACCCAAAAGGTTCATCTATCGGCTTCAAATAACTTCTTCCATATTGAATCCCATGTTCTGGGGCTTCTTTATATCCTCATTTTATTTCAATATTGCCAAAGGATTGTTGCATTATTTCTGTTGCCTTCCTTGTTGTATCAGGAGAGGGGCTCCTTTCTGGTGTTGGTGGCAATGACCAAGGTTTTTTGCCTTTGTCTTGAGCCATCCTCTTTTTGTATCTTTTTCAAGCTGTCACTAAGCTTGGAAGCTTATCAAAATCTTCTTTTAAAATATCAAAATCTGGTTCCTGTCTTTTTGATTTCTATAAGACATTTGAATCAGATTAGTGGTTTGGATAAACATTCACGGGATAAATAATCTGCTATATAATTATCATTACCTTTTATATGTTCTATTTTAATTTTATATCCTTTTCCTAAAATTAATTCTTTAAATATTAACCATCTCCTTGTACTAACTCTTTTCTCATTAAGGGTTTTATAAAATTTTACTATAGCTTCACAATCTGTTTTTAAAGTAAAGCTTCTTAAAACTAAAAAGAAATCAAAAGGTTGTAATCCTGCTATTACTGCTTCAATCTCACAGTCAATTGGACTTAGATTTTTTCTTTTATGAACTCCAAAGACATATCTACAAATTTGTTCTTCTAATTTACTACTATATTCTGTAGGTCTTGCTTTTAGGACTGCTCCCCATCCTTCTATTGATCCATCTGTTTCAATTATTTTATATTCATTTTCATATGGATATCTTAAGGGAGGTATGTTTTGTACAATATTTTTTATTTTTTCTATTAATATTCTATCTTATGTATTAAACTTCTTTTCTCCTTTAGGGTTTGTTTTAGAATATAAAGGTCCTATTATTTTTCCTAAGTTTGGAATAAAATCTCTTGCTTGGTTTACTAATCCTATAAAGCTTTTTATTTCTTTTGTGGTTTTTAATTCTGAAGGAAATTCTAAAATCTTAGTTGCTATATGAGGTTGTAATTTTATTTTTCCTAATTCTACTTCTAGTCCTAAAAATTTAATTTCTTCTTTTCCTATTTCCATCTTTTTCTTAGAAACTACTAATCCATGTTTATAAAATTCTGAAAATATTTTATGTAAATGTGCTATATGTTCTGATTCAGTTTTTGAAAAGACTAATATATCATCTATATAAACTATACAAAAATTTCTATATGGTAGAAATATATTATCCATTCTTCTTTGAAATACCGAAGGTGCATTTTTCAATCCAAAAGGCATCACATTCCATTCGTAATGTCCTTCAGTTGTTGTAAAAGCTGTCCATTTTTTAGATTCTTCTTCCATAGCTATCTGATGAAAACCTGATTTTAGGTCAAATTTTGAAAATATTTTGGCTTTTTGTATAAATTGAATTAAGAAATTCTTTTGTGGTAAGTTATATGCATCATCTATTGTATTATCATTTAATCTTTTATAATTTATTACCATTCTACTTTTACCTCTTCTTTTTTCACTTTCTTTCATAACTATCATAGCTGCTGATCTATGTGGGCTGTTAGATTCTCTTATTAATTTTAATTCTAATAATTCTTTAATATGTAATTTAAATTGTTCTGAATCTATTGGATGATATTTTGGTACTCCTGAATTTATTTTTAAATTTGTATTTATGATTTCTAACCTCATTGTAGGTTTATCCTTTTCCCAATGTCTCAAAGGGTTTTTATCTTGGATTATTTCTATTTTTTCTAATCTTTCTATCGCTTTCTTAATACTATTAGAATTTTCTAAAATTGCTAAAATTGATGATGGATTTATCCCATCTTCAAAGTTTGTTGGATCTTGTTCTAAATTGATTTCCTCAAATTCTTCAAATCCTTCATGATTATTATCATTTTCTCGGGTTGTCTCAA
>NC_056561.1:15628539-15668312 GCF_013358625.1 Macadamia integrifolia | reverse complement strand
TTATGTAATCCTTTCCACTGATTATATTTTAAAATTTGTCTTCTGTATTTATTAAGTATTTCTCCTGGAGTTAAACTAGCTTTTTGTAAAATAATTTGTTTTACTTCTTCTGGTAAATTTCTTAATTCTTCTGAAGATTCTATTATTGAAGTACAATAATCTTTATATTCTTCAGAAACTATAACAGATAAAGAGTTTAAATCTAAGTATTCTAATCTAAAATAATCGTAATGATAAATTCTGTTATATTCAATAGTGAGATATTCTATAAAGCTAAAATAATACAAATAAACTAAAAACATAAACTTTTTATAAATTAAATAGAATTATAAATAAACACAGCTCTGATACCAAAGAGAATTAGGGCCGGAGACTGCCGGTTCAGTTGGAAGACGTAAAAGGAAAATTATAGAAAGAAATCAAGAATTACAGAAAGAAATCGAGAGTTGAGCACAAGGAAAGGAAAATCAAAAGAGTATAGGGTTTTGTGTAGCGTTTTGAAAAAGAGCTTATAAAAAAAACAAAAAAAGATTTTTTTTTTTTAGAATACTACCTCAAACAATCTTTTTTACTTTAGGGGAATACTTAGCCAGGGACTACAAGTCTTCTACAATGAGAATATGACTTATCAACAATCCAACATGCTACAGTAGTAAAGTGCGACAACACAACAATTAGTACATTTACATATCCAAGTCAAGATGAATATGCTTATCTGTAAAAATTGGATGGTGACAATGCATTTACCGGGGAAAAGAAATTAAGTAGGGTTCCTAGGAGAGTCACAACACCATGAAATCGATATATGGGCGACAAGTTTTGCCACATGGCAAGAAGGTCCTGGCTCCCATGTCAAATTTTAGCCCAAACCGAGTTGGCTAAGCAACAAAATAGAACATTGAAAAATCCAAGGCCTACCGAGAGGGTGCTTGCCAACGTTTGTGTTATGTATATGTTGATGCCCTTCCATAACAATTCAAGCTTTTAGGTGAAACAATAGCAAACAGGGTATCAGAGCAGGGAGGTCAAGTATTCAACTCCTGGGAAGTACATTGGAAGAGTTTTCACAATGTCTCATCACCCTAGGTGCCATGTGAAGGAGATGCCGTGTGAGCTCTACACGCAAATACCAAGGGATCTTGGCTTGCATGTGCAGGGGAATGTTGATGTATACATTAATATCCAACATTCAAAATCACCACATCACTAATTTCATGTGGCATAACTAGGTGCACCACCATCCATAGATCCAATGGTGTGTGAGCCACCCATGAAACCTTTTACCAGAATTGGTAACATTGTCAATCTGCTGGGGCAGGGGCATCAAAATTGCTACACAATCTTGATGGACACATTTTGTTTCCATTAAGGCTATGTTTGGTAGCCAAGAGAAGAAAAGAAAAGAAAATAAAGAAAAAAGTACAAAAAGTATACTATTTTCTTGATTTAAGAAATTCTCACTATGTTTGGTAGGTCCTGAACTAAGAGAAGATTCTTTTTTCTTTTAATTTCAAAATTCACCATGGGAATGGTGAAGTTTTCTTGTACTGCCAGAAAAAAAAAAAAGAAGAGTCTTGCCTAAAACACAAGAAAATAGAAAAACATTCTTTTCTTTTCTTCTATTGGTAACCAAACAGACATAATTTTTTTTTTTCTTACCAATTCATTTATTTTCTTCTCTTTTCTAGATTCTTTTTTTTCATTTCTTTTCTTCTCTTCTCTTGGCTACCAAACACAGCCTAATGTGGATATAAATGTTTTCCATTTACACATAAATGGGGCCAGCTCAATTTGAAGGTTACCTTCCAAATGGCACAGCTGCTTCGACTTCTAGAATGAAATAAGAAAGAGCAACGGTTCAAAGAATCTTAATAAAAGATGACTATATGAATTCCAAGAGCTTCTCAATAAATTTGCAAATCTGAAAGTTCTGATAGAAAAATAAATGCGGAACGATTCATGAAGATTGATAAGCATGCACAACAAACACTACAAAGATAAGTTTTAAGCATACCTGAATCCATGACTGAAGAATAAGAACTCCTCAATGTTCTTCGTATATGCTCCTCGTACAACACGATCAATGTTGGTCTGGTCTATCCTCTTTCCCTTTTTACTTTTGGTCGTTAGCCTCACTTAATGGGTCAGTGATAACTATATATAGGGGTGAGGGTAGGGACCAACCCTGCAATAAAATTAGGGTTTCCTCCCCATTAAGGAAACAATATCTTAGGTCCACACATAGTAATAAATGTTTCATATCATTAAGTTGTGCTAATAGAATCCAATATCTCCATAGAGATCACTTACCAATAATATTAGATTCTTTCTGCTTACTCCATCTTTAGTCAACACCACTAAACCGGTTTTGGAAACAAATCTTTGACTATGCTAGCCCACCTAATAGGAAATCTTACAATCTCCCACTTGGGCAGCATATGTCACAAGTTTTAGATTTTAAAATTTATTTAAAACGACTCTCCGATTTAGATAAACTGAATGTGGCCACAAACAAAACAGTGTCGAATGGAGTGCACCTTAAACCAAATGCCTTGGTCCGAATGAGAATTACAAACACCCAACCGTATTGATCATCACATCCAAAGCGATATGAGACCACACACGTCAAAGTGCTCATAACATCACCGACTTGGGCTGAGCAGTATGAAAGTGTGGTATAAAAATAACATGCTATAGTGATCATCATGTCTATTTTCAATTTGGTCCTGGCTCGAAAACCAAATGAGCTCTATGAGACAAATACCGAATGTCTCATTAACTACAAGCGTATCCCAAACGCTCAAGCTTCAATTAATGAAGCTCATTGGGACTGGGTCCGGATGTCCCACAACACTAGCACTAGACCTCAATCAAATAAGGCTTTGCTAGCGACTGGATGTGTGTGTATTGACTGGAACCTCAGATACCGAATGAGGTAAGTACACCACATATAACCTCAATTTTCTGTATGAGGCAAATAAATAAGTGTATACATATAAACAAATGGCCATAACAAAAAATGCATATATATTCTTGATAAGAATAATAATGCATCATATGTATAAACTAAAATTGAAAGTCAAATGCGAACATATTGAGCAAAGCTCCCACTAATAAAATACATCAAAATAACTAACAAGTCCCATATTAGTGATATGCTCTTGAAAGACTTTTGGAGTCCAGCCCTTAGTAATATGATCTGCAATCATGTTTTCTGTAACAATCTGTTCCATTGTAATCTGTGACTCTTGAACTTTCTCTCTGACAAATTACTTAATGTCAATGTATTTAAAGTCTGAAGTACCTTTACGGTTATGAGAGAAACAAACCGCAGCGGAGTTGTCACAAAACATCCTCAATGGTTTAGATATAGAGTCTACAATTTGTAATAATATAGTTCTACAGAAATTTATGATTCATGAGCTTACTCCCACTGATCTTTAGATAAACCTATTCGATTTCTCCCATTTTCATAAAGAACCTTAGCTTGAACATGATTAACAACCACTGGCTTAGGAGGCTCATCAATTAAGATTCAAATTTATTATCATAATAGCCAGAGAAATATTAAAGGATTAGTTCCGTTCCTTAAAATTGGAACCATTCAAAAATTTTTTTAACAGAAAATAGCTGAGAAGTCAAAGCTGACAAATATAATCATACATATTTACCAAAATATACAATATGCAAGAACAGAAGGCATATTAAACTTCTCAACAATATAATTAAATCTGACTAATTGGGCTATTAATCCGATTTATCCCAGTATTGTTTTCAATAACTGTAGGAAAACAGAAACTGGGGAAAGATCCGACGACATCGGGGTCACACCTGTGGTGGCAAGATCGCCCAATACGTAGTGAAATCTTTTACATGCAAGGCGAGACGCTCGAAACAACACCACTTTGAAGATTCCGTCACCTGTGGTGGCAAGACAAGAACCTCCAAAGCTATGAAGCCCAAAATGTCACCCTCACACTATCAAGCGAAACCGACCAAATGAAGACTCACCTGTGGTGGCAAGAGCACATCATTCGTCATATGGTGTCCTTGACTGTAACCCATCCTAAATAGTCAATAGTAATTTCACAATCTCAGTAACTAGCCCACTAAGTGGAAGCATAATCACTGAAATTATGAAAACCTATAGACTTGGATTGCTACCAAATGCCCGTGGGTTTAGATTTTGGATGCAAACAATAAGATGAACTATTTCAATATTTAATTGATAAAATATTCAACATAAGTCCACAAAAGCAACCCATTATAAACCCTAATAGTCAATATGGTAATACCATAATTTAACAGTTATCAAAATGAGTACATTCTTAGTATGACAGTTTTGTATTTCCAGCCATTACCATAAATAAATAAAAATCTAAATATGGTATTTTCTATAATGACAACATGCTAAATATGAAAGTTCATAATATTTATTCATGATAACAAAAAAACACATGAAATATGTTACTTTATCCATAATTCATTAAATATACAAAGTTGTATACAAATATGAACTTTCAACCCAAATGACTTTAATATCCAACACAAATATTAGCTTATAAACTTTAAAGTCAATCATAATAAAGCCCCATTATTTCTTTAAGTCAAAAGAAAATTATTTAGCTAATAGGGCACATGAACCGAATAACTTATAGGCTAAAAACAATAATAAGTCTTTAATAAATAAATGTATTGTTGGCTTAGATCCATGATATGTATAAACAACTTCATAGGCTTTATACCAATAAGTCACTAAAACTTCAATGAGTTCATTTAAATCATTCAAATATAATATATCTGTTTTATCTCGATAAATTTTCAATAAAATTGAACTTTATCACAAGTACAAATATGACATATAAATTTGAAGAAATATTACTTAAACAATGCACTTGTGATATTTTGAATCATAAATGGGTGTCAAAACTCATAATTATGTGTCTCGTGACGAAACCTGATGTCACGGATGATAAATATAATATCGAAGAAAATATCAAAATACCCCAGATTGACTTAAAATTCATGAAACGACAAGTGTAGTATACATAATAAAACATGTATAATACATCTATCACCCTCAATAGGATAATAATTTATTCTCCCACTAATATAAGAGAGTAAAAACCAGATGACCCATTAAAAATATCAGTTATATGAGTCAAAATCAGTTCATATTAGAACTAGATCTAATTGTTGGCTTGAATAAACAATGCCAAAATAGTCAACAGTATAAATAGATTTCAGAAGTCATTTCAATAAATCAAAATTAAACAATTTCTTATTCCATTTGCATAAACTATTTATGGTCTATACAATTATTAGACTAAAAAACTGGATTTCATTAAAACTATGCTAAAAATAGTTAATAAACCATCAACATGTACAAACAACGTAGGAGATGATCTTGTGTCATAACATCTCAAATGTGAGTATAGATATCATCATTAATATTAATCTTTAAGATACCAACTCTACCCACAAGAATCTTCACTAAAGCCCATTTAAATAGACTATACCAATAACAAAGTTCAATTTGATGAGATTTACATGCATTCACTGTAATGACTATATCACTCAAGAGTTATAGCTGAAACTGTATCCTTATCCTTTAAGACAGGAATACACTGGTCCTCTCATTTTCTTGTATTAACTGTGAAAAGAACAATAACTTTTGAGATCCCCTTACCTTTGGAATCAGAATCCTTAGGTTATTGTCATTTTCTTTAACTTTTGGTGACATCATCTTTAGGCAAATGTCACCTACTATGTTGCCCTAGAGAAAACCATGAAAGAACAAGATACGTCACTTTGGTGGAATTCACATCACCCTTTCATGGTTCCCTAGAAATGCGTTTTGCAGCTAAACATATGCGAAAGCTTACACCCAACTTAACTCCAATATATCTATTCATCATAGAGTATTCTAAATATGACATGCAAACATAAAATGTCATTAATTTTCTGCCTATGTCATTCATAAATGACTTTTTTAATATCATAGTAATGATAAACCAGTGCAAATACATGCATAAACAAAAATACAATTTTGAAGCCACTATAGAATAAAGACAAAACACTATAGCTGTTCCAAAACAGTTATGGAACACAAAATATATGTCTCATTTTTCTTGTTTTAAATTAAAACCAGAATATTGAACATACATCCACTGGTCGAACCATAAACAACATTTCAGAATATATAATTACATCCTCCCACTGGTTTGACCAGTTAAGTAATTATCCACAACATCCCAAGTACATGATAAAGTGACATCATGAAAATCAATGGTATTTTATTATTCACAAGGCCTTGGGACTCTCAAAATAATTGTTTTAAAATCTAAAAAAAAGAAAAACTTCATTAGACATTATGTGAAAATTGATCATTACCATATAAGATCATTTCAAACGATAAAATCCTTCACAATATCAATAACATAATCAATTTTCAACACATTAATCAATGACCAATTGATTATATAACTAAATACAAAAATAATAATTTTTTTTTTTTTTAATAAATACTTTCCTGATTAACATCGGTCAATGTTGATGACTTTTTTTAGTGGGTTTTTTGACGACTCATTGAAAAATCCAAATAGTTCAATTTTCGAGGTTAATGTGTCAGATATCTGAATTGGCCAACCTAATCGGTTCAGTCATGGCACAATTTTGGTAGAACCGATTCATCTTGATTTTGGGTTGGTTTAGGATTTAATCACTTTAAGGGGACTTGATCAAGACATTAGATTTTATTACTATTATTATTTTACCTATGACACAATACCAATGCCAAGTCTCAAACGATCAAGTGTAGGATCGGTCTCAACCGATGTTGATTCGGATCATTAGATCTAATCAAACAATGCTTGAAAAATATATGCTCAACATTATAGTGGTCTACAATCTAATTTGGTTCAATTCAGCCTATTTCAAATTAGGCCCATAGGCTTCAACCCATTACACTTAAATAAACATGGGTAACTCAAAACAAATCATTAAACACCCATAGGCTCAGCCCATTTAACCTTAAAAGAAAAAATAATAATAACTTGAATGATGGGTCTTTGGATCTATAACCTTACCCTTCATCACAGACCGACATCGAAGCCAACCTTCAAAGAAGTTGTAAACGATCAAAGATGTTTATCTTGGAATGAAGACCTTTCTCTTTGATTGAACCATAATAATCGATTTATTAGCCCATAATATTTATATATAGAAAATGTTGGGCTTGAGTCCATTAGTGTTAAGTTATTATTATTATTATTTTTTTAAACAAACTAGTCTTTTATAAAAGACCATGGCCTTAGCCCATTAGTCCCTTTCTAAATTTAACTTACTTCCTAAAATATAAAGCATATGGGCTTAGCCCATTAGATATAACTTTAGTTAAAAAAAAAAAAAAAAAACAAAAACAAAAAAAAACACATGGGCTTGGCCCAATTCAAGTTTACGTTTTAAACAAAAAAAAATTGACTTATATTGTTCAATGTCAACTGGATCAGATCGGATGCAAATTCTAATGGATCCGGTAAAGCATAAATGTACATGGTAATAAAATATTTTCTTAAAATAAGGGTGAATCTATCAAATAAAATCTGATCCGATCCAAATTCAAAACCGGACATTTAAGCCAATACCCCAACGCCTTATTCTTTATTTCACCTTTTTTTTAAACCAAACCGTAAAAGGCAAAAAACAATACGGTTGCGTTTGTCAACTTTTTTTTTTTTTTTTTTAAATCAAATTGTAAAAAGTAGCAACACGGTTGCTTTTGTCAACCCTTTTCTTTTTTTTAATAAAGCAACCAAACCGTACGGTTCCCACAAATCAAGGGATTTTTTTTTTATAACAAACAAAAAAACAAAACTGTACTCACCTTTTTCATTGTCACTTTTTTTTTTTTAAAATTTAACTTTACCAATTCTATCTTTTAGTAATAATATATAATATATTACTTTTCTCGTTTCTTCAAAACAAAACGATTCGAGGAGAAAAAATTGATGTTTATTACTGGTGGTACAGCCGATCGATTTTTCATGAATGAGGCTCTGATACCATTGAAAGAAAATAAAATGCGGAACGATTCATGAAGATCGATAAGCATGCACCACAAATACTACAAAACAAGTTTTAGGCATACCTGAATCCATGACTGAAGAATAAGAACTCCTCAATGTCTTCTTGTATGCTCCTCGTACAACACGATCAATGTTGGTCTGGTTTATCCTCTTTCCCTTTATGCTTTTGGTCGTTAGCCTCACTTAATGGGTCAGTGATAACTATATATAGGGGTGAGGGTAGGGACCAACCCTGCAATAAAATTAGGGTTTCCTCCCCATTAAGGAAACAATACCTTAGGTCCACACATAGTAATAAATATTTCATACCATTAAGGTATGCTAATAGAATCCAATATCTCCATAGAGATCACTTACCAATAATATTGGATTCTTTCTGCTTACTCCATCTTTAGTCAACACCACTAAATCGGTTTTGGAAACAAATCTTTGACTATGCTAGCCCACCTAATAGGAAATCTTACATTTGCTGCTGGTCTGCTTCCTTGCTTTCAAATAAGAGCTTCCAAGATGACACTCTACTACTGGGCCATTCACAAACACTGGGTCTATACTCCAAGTATCCATGACCAATATGTAGAATTAAGTCCTCAATAGCATCTTTGCTTTCCAATGGAAACCCAAACCAATCAAACCCTTTGAAATGGTGGATATAGATCCAATGGGAGTTCCACTTGGGTTCACGGTTCTCAATTGTAATTGAATGGTAACACTTAGTCCTCTTTCCTCTCCAACGAATAGAAGCATAAATAGAAAGAGTGATGACATAGTGATCTTCTTAAGATACTGGAATAACAACACACAAAATTGGTGATCCATTATAGATCTCTTCATCATTTTCATCAGCAGCAGAAACTAAGATACTTCTATGACCTTTGCCAAAAGTATCATTTTGAGTAGTATCTAGAAATGTTCCCTGCATATAAAGAGTGAAGGAAAAGTCAAGTCAATCATTTGTAAATAGCGTTGCTGCAATATAGAAAGTTCCATTTAGGCTGTGTTTGGTAGCCAAGAGAAGAAAAGAAAAGAAAAGAAATGAAATGAAAAAAGAATCTAGAAAAGAGAAGAAAAGAAAAGAATAGAAAAGAAATGAAATGATAAGAAAATAAAAAAAAGTATGTCTTTTCGGCTATCATTAGCAGAAAAGAAAAGAAATTTTTTGTATCTTCTTGTGTTTATGGTAAGATTTTTTTTTTAAGCAAAAGAAAACTTCACCATTCCTAAGGTGAATTTTGAAATTCAAAAAAGAATCTTCTTTTGGTTCAAAACATGCCACGAATAATGAAAATTTCTTAAATGAAGAAAATAGCACAATTTTTGTACTTTTTTCTTTTCTTCTCTTGGCTACCAAACACAGACTTAAAGTTATTGATAGAAGGATTAGATAAAACAACCTGTCCATGTATCTTCCTCGTTGTCTCTGTTAATCTTTCGCAACCCCGTGCATCCAACTCTTCCAAGGATTCCGTTCCTTCAAGGCCATGAATTTTCTCTAGATTTTTACAATCTCTCATGGTCAATTTCCTGAGTCTTTTCAGTTTTGACAAATCCGGTAACTCTGTTAATTTGTTGCAATACCGTGCAAGCAACTAACTCTTCCAAGGATTCTGTTCATTCGAGGCCATGAATTTTTTCTAGATCTCCACATTTATAAATGTATAATTTCCTCAATCTTTTTAGTTCTTAATAACCTCTTAACTCCTTTAATCTTACGCAACTCGAAACATTCAACTCTTCCAAGGATTTTGTTCCTTTGAGGCCATGAATTTCCTTTAATATAAACAACCGCTAATGTTTAATTTCCTCAATCTTTTCAGTTTTGACACATCTGATAACTTCGGTAAGGTTCACAATTTGAAGCATTCAACACTTCCAAGGATTTTGTTCCTTCGAGGCCATGAATTTTCCTTATATATATTCACAACCACTAATGTTTAATTCCTTCAATCTTTTCAGTTTTGACAAATCTGATAACTCCTTTAAGGATTTGCAATTCGAAGCATTCAACTCTTCCGAGGATTCTATTCCTTCGAGGCCATGAATTTCCTTTAGATATACACAACCTCTAATGTTTAATTCCCTCAATCTTTTTAGATTTGATAAATCTGATAACTCCTTTAATTTTTCGCAACTTGAAGCATTCAATTCTTCCAAGGATTTTGTTCCATTGAGGCCATGAATTTCCTCCAGATTTTCACATTCACTAATGTCTAATTGCCTCAATCTTTTCAGCTTTGATAAATCTGGTAATTTTACCAATGATTTGAAAAGACTACAAATAAGTTAGGTTAAATTCGAGGGAAGCTTTGGGAGGCATTCAAGACGTACGCATACATTAAGTGATAATTCCTCCAAGCTTTCCAAGTTTGATAGACCTGGTAGTTTCAAAAGTAGACTGCAACCCCTGAGATCCAATCTTTGTAAGCGCGGAAACCATGAGAAGTCGGGAGATTTAGAGAGATGCCAACAGTAATTGAGACTAAGAACCTTCAACTTTTGGAACCACTGTCAAAGAAAGATATGATGTAAAGTATTACTCAATTAAAATTTGATAATAAAACAATTAAAAGAAAAAGAAAGGCAATTTGTAATATACCTTATTTTTATTTTGAGGTGTCTCATTCCAAGCTAGTTTGATACTACTTTTTGATAGCTCAAGATGAACCAGTTCCTCATGATAAAAATTATCTGGTAGAATTTTCAAAGAGCATCACTTCCAACCGAGCCATCTTAATCGAGAAGGAAGATGCGAAAAGTTCCCTTTGAGTTTGTCAATTCCTTTAAATTGGAGAAATCACAAATAATGCATCTTCTCAAAATCTTTACAGCTTAAAACATCTTTGGCTTCAAATTTAAAATTTTGATCAAGTAGGATACCTTCAACCATATGAGCTTCCTACAACCGAAAAATAGCATTTCAAGTAAAGAAAATTTGATACACACACCCAAAACAAAAAGCAAAGATGCATAATCTTATTCAATGCACGAAACATTTATTGTACTTGTTCATTCTCTTGTACTTGGGTGTAATGTATCTCCACAAACTAGGATTATAAGTTTAAAAATGCTAGACCCCGAGGTAGTCCTACTCTCGTAGGGTCCAGGGTTGATTAGAAATGGTCCTTGTCTTTCTATTTTGCATTATGTCATTTGTATTTTTGCATTATGAGGTTTCTTCGACTTGAACCATTATCTATGTTGGCAGCTCAAGTATTCCCATAATATTGAGGGAGAACAATTATTAAGATTATATAATTAGTTACAATAAAAGATGAACAAGAAAAAGATGCAAGTATCTAGTTCTTACCTTGTCTCTTTTTAATACCTTAAAGATCTCATCATCATACCACAACCTACAATGTTTGGAGGGGTCCCCAGAGCTGTATTCCATAACGATTCTCCTTCCCATATCTTGCAGTAAATCGTGCATTCTCAATTTTTATGATCACAAGACTCAACAAACTTTAATAGGTGCTTTTGAATGAGTTCTTTTATTGCTAATCTTGGACTCAACTTGCAGGCTTTCCATATGGAAATTGCTTCTTCTACTTCCCATCGAATGAAATGGCATGCAACATCAAGAAATATGGTTTTCTCAGAATCACCTAGTTTTTCATAACTTATCATCAACTTTCGAAAGACCTTGTCATCATAGCTTTTGATTGGCTTTCCAGAGTTCTTGTCATCATGAATATTTTTCAATCTTTCTAATGTATCTTCCCATTCTTCTTCGTTTTTTCCAACTAGAAAAGAACCCAACCCTTCCAGAGCCAGTGATAACCCTCCAACATGGCGTACGACTTCATGTGAAGGCTTCTTATAATCTTCAGAAGGTTCGCTCCTTCTAAAGGCATGCAAACTTAACAGTTGAAGAGAATTCTTGAAATCCAGTTCTTCAGGCATGTATATTGGAATATCTTTTTCAATTTTATTTTTATGCACATCCAATATATGGTCATCTCTAGTTGTTATTATGATCTTGCTTCCGTGACCAAACCAATTGAGTCCACCAACTAGTGCATCAAGTTGTTCATGATTGTCTACATCATCAAGAACAAGAAGAATTTTTTCTCTGTGAAGTCTTTTTTTTTTTTTTATCAATTATCCAGAAACATTGCTTATGTCCCAATCCTCTTTGAAGATATCTTGAAGAAGTTTCTTTTGCAAAGAAACTATACCATTTTTTCTACGTGATGCTTCTTCACTTACATCTTTAAGGAAACTGCTCCCTTTAAAGTTTTGAAAGATTCTGTTGTAGACAGCTTTTGCAATAGTTGTCTTTCTGAGTCCACCCATGCCACATATTGCTACAAATCGTACATCATCGGAATCAATTTCTAATAGAGAAAGTAGTTTATGTATGTGGAGATCAATTCCAATAGGATATCTACATTCATCCAAGGGCGTGTTGTCTAGTTCTCTCAGAGCCCTTTGAACAACTTCCTTGATTACATTTGATTGTTCCCTACAATTATTTCACATCAAAATGTAAATAACAACAATAATTAACCATTTGTAACTCTAATATAAAACATGAAATAGATTACTCAATAATTAACCATTGGTAAATCTCAAGTAAAATATAAAATAGATTACTTAGCTTTTTGATGGAATAATAAAAATTTACGTATAGTAAGTACTATTCATGACATTAAGTATGGAAAGAAATTGAGAAATCCAACCTCGGCTACAAAGTAGAGGAAATGATGGGCTGATAATTTTTTATTGTTCATACTTGTCTCAAAAGTTAGCCATACATATCTTTAAAATAATGTATATCATAGCACCACGGCGATATCACTCATTGTTGGACCAAACAACATTGGTTTCAATCCAACCAAGAAACAACACATATAAAAGGTCAACAAGAAGTTAAATTGTAATTTTATATGATGCATCATATACTAAGTTCTTTAATTTTTTTTTGTTTTGAAAACCTAAATGTGGTAATTTTTTTTTTGTTAACTTTGTAATTATATAATGGGAAAGTTAGGAAATAATAAAATAATTAATGAAGGGGTAATTCTATGATTATTAATTCCATTTTGTAGTAAGTAATTAGTTCCATCGAATAATTGGCTAATAAGTGAGTATAGGGATTGTGATGGTGGTTCTATGGTTAGACATTGAAATAGAAGGAAAACATTTCTCTTCAATGTGAGAATCTTTAAATGCAATTACTTGCTATGCCAACAAACTCAAGCTCCTTATGCTGCTAGCTAGCTTAAAGTTTTATATCCCAAGTGTAGTTGCTCCTTTTAAACGTTTAGTTCTACTTGGTATAATTTGAAATATTGTATTGTTTCCTATCAATTTCAATCATTTTTTGGTGAAATTATGTAAGCATAAAATATGGTTTTTGTATAGATAAAGTCATCTAAACTTCTAGATTTAAAGCATTATAAGTTGTGTCCTAGTGTGTAATCTATCTTTTGGTGGACTAAATTTGAGAAGTTATTCTATTTGGGGTTTCCTTTGAACAATGAGAATTTGGTAAGTCAATTAAATTTTTTTTGTTTTGAAAACCTAAATGTGGTAAGTTTCCTTTTTTTCTTTTTGTTAACTTAGTAATTATATATTGATAAAGTTAGGAAATAATTAATGAAGGGGTAATTCTATGATAATTAATTCCATTTTGTAGTTAGTAATTAGTTCTATCGAATAATTAGTTAATTAGTGAGTATAGGGATTGTGATGGTTGTTCTATGGTTTACATTGAAATAGAAGGAAAAAAATTCTCATCAATGTGAGAATCTTTATATGTAATTGCTTGCTATGCCAACAAACTCAAGCTCCTTATGCTGCTAGCTCACTTAAAGTTTTATATCCCAAGTATAGTTGCTCCTTTTAAAAGTTTAGTTCTACGTGGTATAATTCAAAATATTTTATTGTTTCCTATCAATTTCAATCATTTTTTGGTGAAATTATGTAAGTATAAAATATGGTTTTGTATAGATAAAGTCATCTAAACTTCTAGATTTAAAGCCTTATAAGTTGTGTCCTAGTGTGTAATCTATCTTTTGGTGGACTAAATTTGAGAAGTTATTCTATGGGGTTCCCTTTGAATAGTGAGAATTTGGTAAGTCAATTAAATTTGTTTTGTTTTGAAAACCTAAATGTGGTAAGTTTCTTTCTTTTTTTTTCTTTTTGTTAACTTAGTAATTATATATTGATAAAGTTAGTAAATAATTAATGAAGGGGTAATTCTATGATAATTAATTCCATTTTGTAGTTAGTAATTAGTTCTATCGAATAATTAGTTAATTAGTGAGTATAGGGATTGTGATGGTGGTTCTATGGTTTACATTGAAATAGAAGGAAAAAAATTCTCATCAATGTGAGAATCTTTAAATGTAATTGCTTGCTATACCAACAAACTCAAGCTCCTTATGCTGCTAGCTAACTTAAAGTTTTATATCCCAAGTATAGTTGCTCCTTTTAAAAGTTTAGTTCTACTTGGTATAATTCAAAATATTTTATTGTTTCCAATCAATTTCAATCATTTTTTGGTGAAATTATGTAAGTATAAAATATGGTTTTTGTATAGATAAAGTCATCTAAAATTCTAGGTTTTTTCTTTTTTTTTTTTTTTTGGTAGAAAAAATTCTAGGTTTAAAGCCTTATAAGTTTTGTCCTATTGTGTATTCTATCTTTTGGTGGACTAAATTTGAGAAATTATTCTATTTGGTTCCCTCATTATTCCAATGGAATTAATCCTCAAATCACCATGACCCATGGGAATGGTACAATGGCTTTAGTGGACTTGAAAAATATTCAAAGATTCCACTACAAGGATCAAAGGAAAAAAGAGACCTAATTAAGCTCCATTGAAAAATTAGTTACTGATAGCTAAGATTAGATTGGATCTAGCTATTAGGCTTACTAATAGCTAAGATTGATCTATCAGATGTAATGAAGCATTGAAACATGTTTAGCACATCAGAGAACATGCACCATGCCACAAGAAATGATTATGCAAGCACCAAACAAGAAGATTTCTCAACAGTACTTGGATTTCTTTTTTTTGTTGGTAGAAACAGTACTTGGATTTCTCAATTCAACTCAAAAGGCCTACCTTATTCAGAACAATGAGTACTTGTAGCAGTAAGAAATGAAATAAATATTCACATTCAATCAAAAGCTATAGAGAATTAAAATGAGATAAAAGGGGAGAAAAGGAGGGCACAAGTCAAGCATTTGGATTTTAAAAAAAATGGATGAGACAATATCTCATTCATTGATACTCTTAAGGTAAAGTAGTGAGCTAACCTACCAAAGCACCAGGGGGTTTCTTTGTCCTTGGTTTCAGGGTTGTTTTAATCCGGGTTTGATCCATTGATTATTCATAGTGGGAAAAGCATTTTAGAAAGCATCTTATCTGGGTTTGGATCTTATTGGCACTACCATTATTTTTTCCTTATGGTTCTCACCCTCTTTGGAATAGAAACAGCATGTGAGGGTCCATAGGGACTATATCCATTCCAAATGATGTGGGAACACCCTTCGTTATAAAATAAATAAAAAAAATAAAAAAAGAAAAAGAAAAAAAAAGGGTTGCTTTTCCCTTATGATTCAGTGTTTGTTTCTCGAATGAAAGAGGGGCTCCATTCCCGTATGGGGTTGGTTTTTGAGCTTGACAATATTTTTCGTCTCCTCTTTGTTGACGATGAGGTTGGTTGACAGATAGAATTAGGGTTTCAAGATTTAGTGAATCATTTATGAGTCAATTCGATCGATTTTTAATTTGATTCCCATCATCGAACCTATTTGTTTACGAGTCAATACAGTCGATTCTGGATAAAATCACTAGAATCATTGAAATACTCTTTGCATATGCAGATTTTTTAGGGCTTTTCAGACCAATCCAAGAGGATTCGGCACTGACAACTTTCATCCCCGATTACACATTTTAAAACCTTAGGTAGAACAATGCTAGTACCAGTATAGATATCTAGATGAAAAGATTTTCAATTCTTATCATTTTTCAGGAAACCAAGAAAAGAAAATAGTACAAAAAGCATAATAAGGCAAAAGTTATACAATAATTTTCTTATGTACATCTTTCTACTCAAATTCAAAAATTTTTCAATTTTTTCTTTTCTTTCTTGACCTCCAAACATAGCTTAATTAGTGGCTTCTTATTTCATGATTTTAGTTTCTAATTCCCCGTGACATACACTATCCCATTCCCTTGATCTTAATGTAAAGAAGAAGAAGATAAACCCCTAAAGTGTAGAGTGGAGACTATCTTTAGAATAAGTTTGTGAGCATGGAGTTAGGTATCGGTATCTACCTCGATACTGATTCGGATCAGATTGATGCATATCGATCACTTTAGCCCTTGCTTCAGAAAAAAAAAAAAAAAAAAAAAAAAAAAAAAAAAAAAAAAAAAAAAAAAAAAAAAACCTCTAAAATGATATGGGTAAATCCCAATCCAAATCGGTCAAATATCAGCAATATCAATACAATATGACCGATACGACCAATATGATACCGATACTTGAAAAACCATGTTTGTGAAGTGTAAAACTTCCTCTTATACCCAAAAAGAGAAAAAAGAGTAAAACTTACTCAATGTTTGCATCCCCCTTGAGGGTCCATCCCTTTAATTTCCCCACCTCTGTTAAAGCATTCTTCCAACTCTTTACATCAGCCGACTCACACCTCTTCTTGTGTTTCTGAAATGGTCTTTCAAAGCTTCCCGTCTGATGTCGAACATCCAGTGGCTCAATATCAATGAATATAGGCAGAATGGTTTGACCTTCAAATAAATGACACTCCAATATCTTAGCAAGTTCCAGGAGACAATATTTGCAATCTGCATAGTTCTTAGAGAAGACAGCAATCGAGATTTCAGACCCTTGAATTGCACTTACAAGGGATGAGCAAATCTCTTCTCCTTCCCTGAGTTTTTTGCTATCTATGAAGGCATAGATTCCATTTCTTCTTAGAGCATCGTCAAGTAGATTGACAAAGTTTTGACGAGTATCTGCACCTCTGAAATTGATAAATACATCGTAAGAAGAAGGCCGACGAGAAGATGATGAAACCATGAACTTGCAGTTGCAGAGATATTGGAGACGACCTCTCTTCTTCTTTTCTTGTTGACTTGAGGAGCTAGCTCTCTTCTTTGGTATATGCTTTTTAATTTCTTGTTAGAATTAGGCATTGGATTCTTTCTTTGCGGTGTATAAGAATCATTATAAAATGGCATCATTTTCCTTACGAATCAGACAATTCAGTCAAAGAAATAATTTTTCTTTTGGTAAAATCAAAGAAATAATTTTGATCATCCAATTGCAAATCAAACCAATAGTGCAGCAGCTAAGGTCATGTGGGTTGGATTTGGCTCCTCTGTGGCACAAAACAATGTCCGCACGCATCCAACGCCTAACAACGCCTTCGGCTACGTGTGATCGCCTTGGGCTTCATATCAAGGTGTTTCTGGCCATTGGATGCATGCTGCACACTGTGTTGCGCCATAGAGGAGCTCAATTTGTGGGTTAGGGTTAGGTGCAGAAATAAAAGAAAAAAAAGAAAGAAAAAGTGAGTTAGTAAGAAGATGGATATAAAATATATATATATATATATATATATATACACACAATATTCTCACGGCAACAAGAGTGGTGAATTACAACCTCAAGGGGAATGACTCATTGGTGATTCATAGTGGATAAAGCCTCTCTGAAAGCATCTTATCTGGGTTTGAATTCCCTTGGCATCTTTCTTTTTTCGTTGGAGCTCCCACCCTTTTCGGAGTGGAAATGGTTTATGGAGACCTGTAGATACTATTCGCACTCGATGTGGGGACATCCTTCATTATCCAGGAAAAAAGGGCAAATTATATAATAGACACAATGAGTCTTTTGGCATATTTTCATTTAGAAGTATAAGTCCTTTAGGATCGAGAACAGAACGATTGGTTGCTTTCTCAAACAACAAATGATTCTTTTGACTTGACTCTTCTCAACTTAGCCTTGTCCAATTAAAAATTAAAAACCAAATCATAAGCTTATCATTAATAAGGGTAGTTTCTTCCAGTATAACAAGGAAGTAGGATGGGATTCTCTGGGGGAAAATTACAGGATTACACAAACTTGGGTTTGCTTCCTACTCATTGTTTCAGTTTTAACAAAAATACACAGTAACGGATTTGAGTTTACAAAATTACCTAAAACACTGATTTTCCATCAACTATCTATCTTTTCTTCTTGTTCTTCTTCTTCCTGCAACACCTCCCACCCCTCCCTTTGTCCTTTCTCCCCAACCCGTAAGTCCTTAGTTCTCTGTCCATCATACTGCAATACTACTACAATTAATTAGGGGGAGGGATCTATATGCTGCCTAGGTGTAGCAGCTGGTGCGATGGTTCAGCGGTTAGACAAGAAACCAAAACTGGTGCACCCTCAATGGATCATGTTTGATTTCACTCATTCTCACACTAAAAATGTGAAACCGAACCAAAACCAGTCCAAACCGACAGATTGATATCCCTACCTTTACAAACTGATCTAAACTGATATTAACCTGGAAAACCCAAAATAAACCAAAACCAAAATGTACCAAAAACCAAAGTTCTTTGGCAGGTTGATTTTGGTCTCACTCATTCCCAGACAGAAACCAATTCAGCCCGACCAAAGCTGAGCCAAACCGACCGTTTGACACCCCTACTTCAAAGTGCAAACTCCTCCACTTCAGCTGGTTGGCATTAGTAGAAAAGCAGATATGCCTCCTAGACCAACAAGATGCCACCATTTCCGGTAATTACAGCCCTCTGAAGTTCTCCTTTCATTACATATGCTCAATCTATTGCTTAAGTATCTGTTAGAAATTGCATTATGGATTACAAAATAATTTGTTTTCAATTTCTTTTCCCCCAACGCTGTTCCTCAGGACCCTCCCTATGGATGATGTACAACATAACTGAAGCTGAAAAACTGTAGAATAATAAGGATGACAAAGGTGTTAAACTCTTCCCTTGGAAGATAAGGACAATCCATATATACATATAAACAGAGCTCCCTATGCAACCAAATTGGTTTGTTTATAGTGCTAGACAAATATTTACACAGAATATACCTTCTTCATTCCTCTCTGGGGATCCACCTACTCCACCACAGACTCTTCCTGCGTTGGTTGAGCTCATCAATGCTCTCGTTCACTGTTCTTATAATCTTCCTCTGCAGGCGAAGAGCTGATGCTAGAGCATTACGTTGGGCACTGGCCTTCTTCTTTGGCACCATTTCCTGCAAAGGAGGAAGAGTAAAAGTGAATGATTAACTTTACCAAATCTTTTGATGGTTCTTTCTCATAGTTCAGAAACTGACTCTGAGCTCCTGAAGCTGAGCTTCCGTGAAACCACCATCCTTCTTTGTCCCAGATTTTGCCATTAGCCTGATTACCCATTTAGTGGCTTCACTGTAATCTTGCTGAGTAGCCCGAAACAGCTGCAACCTCAAGTTCTGCATGAATGACAAAGCCAACAAACCTTCCCTGTCGAAATATGGATAGGCTAGGGCTGCTTTTGCACTTGTTCTCTGCCTTGCATTGTAACGGACCATAGATGTCAGAAGCTCCCACCCTTTCCCACCATCTAAATCAAGTAACTCAAAGCCCCTCCTGAGTTCAGGGCTAGCCCGAGGCTCAACAGTTTTCCTCCATGCAACTAAGTCATATCCACATCTTTTTAGCTGACGATTGAATTGAATGAGGCTACTGTCTGTGCGTATTGATGGGAATGCCTGACAGACAAAGTCACGAAAACCATTATTATGCTTTTTTTTTGGTGAATAATTAACACATTAAAAGAAGGGGGAGGGAGAATATGGCCCCAAATGGGAAATTACAAACCTAGTAAGGGTAACAAAATCCCCCACATGGGCTTGTAGACTCAAAAACTTGTCACAAAAAACCCACATGGGTTAAGAGACAAATGCTAAGAAATCCAAAGCAAAGAGGGGCATCAAGCCTAAGTGGGCAACACAACTCAAAGCACAACAACCCAAATGGGTTAAGAAGCAAGAACCAAGAAGCCCAAATAAGAATAGGGGCAAACAAGACAATTACAAGTAGGGGTTCCACCAAACCCTACTCAACATGTCTCCACACTTCAACATCCTAGCTGCCACGAGGAGATTCGGAGCTCCGCCGGCAATAAGGCAGCCACGGCGGTGGGCACTAGCCTTAAGGAGGGCCATGGCCAAGTGTTGGTGACAGTTGTGGCAGGAGGGTGGCAGCCTTGGAGGGCGATGGCGAGGCAGTTGTCGGCCGAGCATCGCTGACAGCCTTGTGGGCTGCTGGCCATGCAAGTGGCTGGCCTTGTGGGCGCTGGCGGTGCAAACGATTCGATTTGGGAGGAGATGGAGAAACCGGCGAATCCAGATCTGGGATGCGGCTTGGTCAGTGGCAAGTTACACACGAATTGGGCAGCGGCTCATGGATGGATGGCTGCAGGCAGCGAGCAGAGAACTCGGCGACAAGAAGGTCCAGATCTGATCTGCAGCAAAGCCAACGGGACAACATCACTCCAGATCTAAGCATCGGTTGAAGAACTCACCAGATTTGAGGCTTGACAGTAAGGAATCTAAAGGGGGTCGGCAAGGGTAGATCACGACCTCCCGATCGTGTGAGACAGAAGAGGAAGGAGAAGAGATAGGGTGAAAGGGAGAGGGTGAAGAAGCAAAGAAAGGGAGTGGAGGAGGAAGAAGACAGTGGAGGGTGAGAGGTAGAGGATGAGAGAAGGAGAATAAGGGTGAGAGAGAGAGAGGAGTGGGGCAGCAGCCCAGCCTCACGGCCATGTAGCCTAAAATCTGGAAAACCTTCTTGGGAGAGGGAGAGAGAGAGAGAGAGATAGAGAGGGAGTTGAGGCAAACCTAATTTCCCTCGGACTCCCTTGAGACAAGCAGTTGCTCCTTAAACGAGTCAGAGATGTATAGTCTTTGTTTAAAGACGCTTCAACCATTATTATGTTCATAGAGAAGAAACCATGAAAATTCCAAAATAATCACTTGGGCTTATGACATTAGTTAATAAAAACTATTTAAAGATATTCCATGTGTAATATATGTTGGAACTATATGATGTAATTATTATGTCACCGAAGCAAGTGAAGTAAAGGACAACGAGCTGAATTGTGTGGACACTGAAACCAATGGGAGGCAAAACCCACTAAACCAAAGTAGTCCACATTGAATGAGGTTGTCATAATTAAATGGAATTTACCAAGTCTTCAGCTTAACATCATAATCACATAATACCTCTGAATATGCAGAGGACTTGACTCAGTAAGACCTAACTGGCCAAAATGCTAAGTCCTCTTTGAACTGCTCTTATGAAAAGTGAAGCCAAAAGGAGTTAGTTCCCCCTTAGCCAAGTCAGTCAAAATAACAAATGTCCTGAAATTTTAGAAGAATTTAACAATTAATTTGGCTTATATCATTCCACTTAGTTCCGGTTGCTTCTTAGTGGACCAAATCTTGACCCTACTTTGAACTGCTGCTATGAAATTTTAAAATCACTATGTAGGACTAGTCAAGTGGAATAGACACAGCAAAACAAAAATGGCAGTGACAGACAATACTTGCAAACTCCTGAAGCCAGTCTTCTCAAGGTATCATTCATTTACCAGAAGTAATTAAAATCAAGTACTCTCTGAGTTTGTTGCTTACCATTTGCAAAAATATGAGCCCAGCACTGTAGATATCAAACCTATCAGGTAAGTTCATCTGTTGAATAAGAATAACATCACGATCATAAAATGGACTTAATCCTCCAAAGCTCAGTCAGCATAAGATTAGTTAAGTTGGACAATTATTGTGATATCACACCTGCCACAGGACTGGGGACAAAGCAGTTGCAACAGGAACCGAAGGAGCAGATGGAGTTTGAGTGCTCATGATGTATTGCTCGGGTGCTGCATACCTGAATAGGTGAGAACAAACGCAGGTAAGAACTGATGAGTTCTAATAAATCAAATTAAGATTTAATGAACTAAAAACAACCACAGGACAGAATCACAGTGAACTAGCATAGAAAAGCTAGAGGACAGAAAAAAAAAGGTTCAATATCTCCCAAACTAGCCAACTGATGAGGCTGAAAACTGATCAAAGGCTGGCCTTTACCTGCTGTAATGGTCGCTAAAATATCATAGGAAACCAATGGTTAGATGGTGAATAATGCTGGTGGAAAGAAAATAGAAACTTCAGGAAGATAGAAAATAGTAAGTTTCTAAACAAGGATAACTCCCAAGTTTCAGATCTGATGACTCTGCAATTCCGGACAGACCTAGTCCCATTAGGGAAGAACATCATATCCAAAATTGGACTCAATCAAAGAGTCAGATGAGCAGAAATTTTTAAGAAAAGACTGAGAGCACAAATGAAAAGAATTGATATGCAAAAACATGAACTTAGGAAGAAGATTAGGGGAACATGGAGTGAATAAAACTAAAAAAACAAAGAGAATGAACAAAATAAAGGTGAAACCAAAATCAAAGTTTCAGATTACTTGATCAACACCTACAAACTCACCTTATAGCTTGCTGAAACTGAAAACAAGATGGAGAGAAAAGAGGGGGGAAAAGGGGGGATATTATTCACCACCACCAAACCTAGAGTTCACCATCTAGGGTTGCTGTTGTTTCACCACATTAACATGTAATATTCATAGAGAACACAAGTATTCCATTAGCCAAAATCGTCGGGAGGGTCTCCCATCTCTTGTATTTATAAAATTAAAAGCATGCGGTACAAAGATAGCAAGTCTAAGCTACTAGCTTACAACTTAATAATATAGAAACTCCCTAACCCAAGGGGGTAGCGCAGTTGGTGAGCAACGAACTTGGTACGAGCCGTAAACTAAGACATCCTGAGTTCGACTACCACTAGGCACACCTTGGGCCACTCACACGGGGGTGTTTAGTGCTCTTCACTGCTTTCAGTAAAAGTTGAATGGTTTTCATTCAACCCCGGTATGACCCAGTCCATGCGGTTGTGGGGTCAGTACGGGCCTGCGGGACTAGTCAGGCCAAAGGCCTGAATACCCGTCGTTAGCAAAAAAAAAAAAATATATATATATATATATATAGAAACTCCCTAGAAGATCTAGTTGCTATAACACAAAAAGGAAAGAGCCAAACCAGAATAGAAACTACTAAGCTACTAAGGACTTAACAACTAAATCTATTACAAAGTAGAAACTAAATACTTAATCCCGTATAGGACCTAAATCCCTAATATTTGGGCTTATCGAATTGGCCCATTACAATTACAAACTTAAAAATATTAAGCCCATGGCCCATATAACCCATTGGTCACTCAAACTAAGCCTAACTTAAACCAAACTTATGGTTCATTAAACCAAATCCAAAACAATGAGCCCATCTTATCTTCTTTCTGGAATTCTGCATCAACACTCCCCAACTTGAAAGAGAAAAAAAAAAAAAACACTTGACCTCGAACTCGAGTTTTGCAGTGACAAGGGGGAAACAACATGTGAGTTGCAATCACCTGTAAAGATTGCAGTAATAAAGTCCTCAACCTTGGGGATTCTTCCGTTAAAGAAATGAGGTGGTAACACGAACCCTACTTCTTCAAGAACTTATGAATGCTGACGGTTTCTTGCACAGTGTCATTGACTTCATCATCACTCTTGGCCTCATCGTCCAACACTACGTTAATTTTTTCTGTTTCAACCTCTTCTATATAGGACTCTATAATAGAATCTTCAAGCATCGTCTCTTCCTCATCCTCGCCAGTTACTGGATTTTCTTCAATGTTAACCTCAACTTCAGTTTCTTGTTTTTTGATTGGTGGTATCTTCTCTTCATGTGGAGGTGCAAAGTTGAGATCAATATGTAAAGTAAAAGGTGATTCTGGTATGCCTTTTCTTTACTGAATTAGGGCCAACTGTTTATTCAGTTGCCTCAACTCCCCAAGAACTTGATTAAGAAAATTTTGAATGTCGGCCATCTCAGAGAGACTTAATTCACTGTTGGCCATAGCTCTAATACCAATTTATGAGTTCCAATAAATTAAATTAAGATTTAATAACTAAAAATAACCACATGACAGAACAAAGTGAACTGGCTTAAGAAAGCTAAATGGATGAAAATAGAAGATTCAATATCCTCCCAAACTAGCCAACTGATGAGGCTGAAAAACTGCTCAAAGGTTGGCCTAAACCTGCTGTACTTGTGGCTAAAATATCATAGGAAACCAACGGTTATAAGGTGAATAACGACCGTGGACAGAAAATAGAAACTTGATGAAAACTGAAAATGGTATGTTTCTAAAACAAGGATAACTCCCAAATTCCAGATCTGATGATGCTGTAATTCTGGACAGGTCGTCCAATTAGGGTAGAACATCATATCTAAGATTGGAGCGAATCTGACAGCCGGATGGGATGAAATATTTAAGAGAAGACTAAGAACTCTAGTGGACAGAATTTTTATGCAAGAACATAAGCTTAGGAAGAAGATTAATAGAACATGGATTGAATAAAAACTAAAACAAAACAAAGAGAATGGACATAAGGAAGGTGGAATCGAATGCAATAAAAGAGGGTTTTGGATTACCTTGCTCAACTCCCACAAACTCACCTCTGTAGCTTGCTGAAACTAAGAAAAAGATGAGAGAAAAGAAAGGGAAAAGGGGGGATATGACTTGGCTTCACCGCCAAAGCCTATGGGATAATGGGAGGATTCACCACCATCCAACTTAGAACTATTTTTGGACAAAAGCCAACCTAGAATTCTCCATCTAGGGTTCCTGATTTTTCACCACAGTAGCATGTAATCTCCATAGTGATCACAAGCATTCCATTGGCCACAATCGTTGGGAGGTTCTCCCTTCTCTTGTATTTATAAAATTAAAAGCATGTAGTACATACTTAGCTACCAAGTAGCTCACAACTTAATAAAATAGGAACACCCCCTAGAAGATCTAGTTGCTGTAAAACAAAAAGGAAAGAGACAAGACCAAAAAGGGAACTACTAAGTTTTTTTTTTTCCTGGGTGAATAGAAACTACTAAGTTGGCAATGACTTAGCAACAAAATCTATTACACAAGTAGAAACTAACTACTTAATCTCATATAGGACCTAAATCCCTAATATTTGGACTTATAGAATTGGCCCATTACATGGCTCGTATAACCCATTGAGCAGTTAAACTAAGCCTAACTTAAATTAAATTTGAACCATAGGTTTAGTTGTGCCCAATAAATTAAGCCAAATCCAAAACAACAAGCCCCTTCTCTTCTTACCGGAATTCTGCATCAATAACAGTATATAGTGAGGAAAGCAAAGCTCCTTTCAGCACAGAATAATTTAGTAAACAACCAGAACCTAATCAAACAAAAGAGGTCCTGTACTTTTTGGACAGGGATGACCGTTACAAAAAGTTTTCTGGCCACATGAATAACTTGTTAGTTCAAATGATTGCAGTGGCTGATGTACAGTATTTAAGACATGGTACGAGCCATCCGAGATTCAATTTAGCTTTATACCTGAGAGGTCAACAATTGATGCATTGACTTAGGAAATTGATGAAGAAGTATAGAGAGGAGGACGAATCTTCAGATTGTCTTCAACGACTAGAAAAATGTTATGATAGGGTTCTCCCAGAGAGAATGTGGTGGATTTTGGAGAAGGATGTGCAAGAAGACAGCTTAACATGATCAATCACCTATGTAGGGATCGGAAAAAGTGTGTTAACAACTGGTTGAGAGACAAGCTGGCTTCTCGTAACAGCAGGCCCACTCCAAATGGACATTGAGCTCATATCCTTTTCCATTATTTATGGATGATAAGGATTTACAGCAGGAGGGCCCTGGTTTATTGATGTGGAACCAGGTCAGTAGAGATATTTTGAGCTTAATTTGTTCTATGTCCACATTCCAAAAATGGGAGGGAATTACAATGCAAGTCTCGAAATTTCTTTCTATATTTAAATTTAGTTGAAATTTTGTAGTAGTTAATAAAGTGCATAGTTTGGGCTGCTAATTGTAGTATGGCATTCTCCATATCAATCATATATTTCTGGTTTTTGTCCATGATGTAGTTTTGATTGATGAGACTCAAGGGAGGACAATAAAGTTAGATATGGATCATACTTTATAACCAAAGAATATTAGTTTGCATACATGGAACGCATTTTCAAGAGGGAAGAAGTAAATGGAAATGAGGAGTTAGCTAAGGTTGATGACCATGAGATAAAACCCCAAGGAACCATTTACAATTTAAAATTTGGAAACCAATAAGGAAATCATCACCAATGAAGATGTTAATGCTTTTTCAGATTAATGACCTGTTGTGTTTTTGGATTTTCTGTTTTCATTGGGACTTTTTTCTTCTCGTTCTTCACCTCACTACATATTCTTCTATTTCTTTCTAATCGGTTTCCTTACCAAAACCCTCCCCAAAGGATAAAATGCCATGACTAGTTGCATTCAACGTTATAGGTATAGGCAACGGTATTGGTGTACTTATCGATCTTCGCCGATATACTGTTGGCTGAAACCCAATTGCACAGTGGAAGGGATCGGATTAGGATCTCTTGCGTTCGAAATCACTGCACAAAAACTAACTACATGGGAATCAAATCGGTTTACCTTAGAACAGAAATCGAAGTTCTTCATCCAAATGATAGTTCTTCTGCACTTGAGCAACCGTAGGAATCGATCTCAACACTTTAAAACTATGATCCACGTTCAATTGGAGAAGAGAAATCCACCATTCATGTTTTCTCCTTAGCACACACTCACTCACAAGGGAGAGAAGGAAGGGAGAGAGAAAAGACATGGGAGATGAGGAAGTTCCAAAAAACTAAATCTCTCTCCCTTGTCCCTTATATAATAGAACCTCTTTTAGGGTTTTCTCTTTTGGTCAAATATTTGTTTCTTAAACAAAGAAAGCCAAATCTTGGTGGTAGAGAACATTTTCCAAAATTAAACAACTACTTTGCTTCAAAAGTGGGAAGAAGTAGAATCTAAAAGGGATTGCTATCTTTCTTATTATGGGTGACCATATAATCAAATTATATTTTATTCACTACCATAAATAAAAATATAATTGACCATTTAAATTCCTAAATATTGTCATGCAATACTAACTCTTTAGTTTGCATATAAGACCTTCCACTTTTCCAATATCCCATAATGAGCTATAGGGCATGCAATTTAGTATTGTCTAACCCCAACTCATTGTACATGTCTGTTTCAGAGATTCCGTGAACATGATCGGATGCCAAAAATATTTCAAATAAAATTTAATAAACAAAATATTATTTTTCACATTAAAAAATAACTTTGTAAACAATTTACAAAAACGACCAGTACCAGATTTTTGTCCAATCAAGTACAAACATTCTCTCTCCTGAATATTCCCTAATTAAGGGCAATGGATCCCATGTTGACGATCTCTTTCATTAACGATGTGGGACCACGAGTCCAGCATACAGATATATAGGCCGTTGGACGTCAACCATTGGCTTACCAAAACACGTGATACAACACTGCAACAAATAAGATCTCTCAGGTCAAAGGTCAAGTGACGGGTATGAATCTCGTCCTTACACAACAGGCAGTAATATATACGAGATTCTTACTAGATTCTTTTTTGTACACACAGTATGTGTACTTACATTTATGTACCGGAATCACATCCCTAGTGACATAGGATGTCCAGTCCTATCCCTAGCCGAGAACAATTTTGGGTGAAAACCCATGGAACAATTTACAAGCCCAATTGATAAATGTCATGCATAAATGAAAATAACAATGTTATTAATAAACCGGGTTTGATGGACATACATATCCAACATATACCAATATTTATCAGTCCGATTCTGGTAGGTAACAGACGAAAATAAAAAAATGGACCACTTCAAGGCCGATACAACCGATCCATATTGGCATCATATCTGCCGAACAATACGATAAGATATGATTACCAATACCTTAAAACATGGTTGCATCCCATATTAGATTACTTACCTAAAAAGTGGAGAGGGTGAATTACCAAACCCTCTTACTAGCCTTCTTACTTTTCATTTTACATCTTTCTCTATATATGTTTACAACAACTACATTATTGTTTTCTAAAACTTCTTTTTTACAAACTAGTTTATTTTTCTTAAAGAGGGGCACAACATGGTGTCAAGTATAAAAAATAAAGAAGGCAGGTAAGTGAGTTTTAGTAGACTAATTCCCCACATAGTTTATATCCTTCTCAGAATGCAACCAGTTTTTGGAATTTGCACATTTTAGTTTTTTACTAGAAGACAGTTTAGATAGTAACTTGATTTGGAAAGCAACCCCAATTCAAAGAGGATAGAAGTAGAAAGAAGCAGCAGCAAGCTGGAGAAGAAGCAGGAGAAATAATATTCAAGGGATTTCAGTCAAAAAAATAAATTCAAAATATTTCTTGATGGTATTCTAGAGGAGTCTATGCAGATGAACTTGGTTAACTTCTCTTCTATTACTAGATCTTCAAAGATTCTAGTATTATGGTAAAACTTACTTTTAGTTCTATGGGCAATCTTTTACTGTGGGTGGTTGAGATTAAGTTCATAGCTTAAATTCAGTTTATTGGAATGAATTGTAAGAGACCAAGCTATATGTTTTTGGAGATGTTTTTACGTTAGCTGAAGTTTTGCACTTTCAGGGAATTAGGGTTTCTCTATATGTAATGACTTATGAATCAATTAAATAAGGGAAAAGAACCCTCTGGCAGCATGGCACCTGCGGCCAGACACAATGGGAGGCTAAATGACCACTCCACCCTCTGCAAATGTGAAAAATTTCACCCTGTTGATGCTTGTGTGAGCAATGTGATTGGCTGTGTGCTGCTGCAGGGGCCATGCTGCCAGGCAGAGAACCCTCTCCCATTAAATATATAGGAGGAGTGGTGGTCTAATTGACCTAGTCACGGAATCTCCTTGTCTCTCTCTCTCAAGCGTCCCTTTCTCTTAGAAGTTTGAGAGTCTCTCGCTCTCACATCAATAAAGATAGAAAGTAACTAATAATCGAAGTAGGACATCGTAAAATGACAACAGTAGAAATTAAGTGATAAAGATAGAAGCCACATCCCAATTGTAATTTAAATTTGATATGATGTATCTGACGAGATATAGGGTGTCTCATACATTTATTATCAATTTTTCTTTTAGTAAAATACATTTATTACCATTTATCACAATTAATAACTTTCCCAGTGTGGATATTACTCGGTTTGTTTCATCGGTTTTTTTTTTTTTTTTTTTAGTAAATTACATTTATTCATCGGTTACAATTTTCCTCCTGCAAGATTTTGCTATATAATGCCTCCAACAACTCCCATGGAAGGATGAAGCTTTAGAATTTTTTTTCTTCTTTACCAACATATCTAGTCATTGGCCTGAACCCTAGACAACCTTGGGGAACTTCAAACTAGGTTTTTCTTGTTGAAGAGAAGGTGCGAGGGAAACCAGGTTATACCAATGCTGTTGCAGTACCTTGAAAATGTGTAGATGCTGCAGATCCGGTTGATCTCACATGAGAGCTGTAGATTTATTTGGTCCAACAAGTGCTCAGGTGAGGGAAGAATATTATATAGGCACAAATGGGTCCTAAACAATCAGAGCTTGCTTTCTCAATACCTAACCTGATGCTGGCTCTATAAACCCTGGCACTTCTGACCAATCTCCTTTGATGGATCTTGAGTTTTCTCCATAAAACTAGAGGATGGACTCCATTTCTAGGCTTGGAACACTTTTTAATATTTTACTCCAACATCTTGACAAATACAAAATTTTTCGTTATTTGTAGCTATATTTGTCTCGAACATAATGACTTGTTTCCATATGGCAGATGTTTCATTTCTCGTCATCTTCAAGTTGTTTCTAATGTTATGCCAGCTATTTAAAGTCACTCATCTTTCAGCTAATGACAATACGAAGAGGAAAAAAAGAACGAAACAATTTGCGCGTGATTTGCTGGGAGAATGTTTTCATCGCATCAATGATTTACCAGAACCTAAAACCATCATCTTAGATCTTTGTTCTCTGATGGATTGGTAATCCTTTTACCTGTTTCCTCTCTAGATTTTCTTACTGAATTTATAACATCTTTTTCACTACCGTTTCACCTAAAATCTCATCTCAAACTGTTAGTGAAAGGCCACATCAATGTATACATCAACACTGTCCCGCACATGCAGGTCAAGATCCCATGGTCCTTACACGTGGAGCTCATGCTACATATCCTTCGTATGACACCAAGGGAGAAGAAGTGTCAGGAAGGCTCTTCTGATGCACTTCCCAGGAGTCAAACATTTGGATTCTTCACTTCCTTTGGTTCCATGTTCGCTACCAACAACAACAACAACAACAACTCTGCCACCCCAACTAAATGGGGTCGGCTACATGGATCCGTCAAAGAAAATGATAAAAGGAAGAAGAAAGAAAAGGGGAAAAGATAAAGAAAAGAAACAAGGCAAGCATACCATGTTTGCTACCGTTTCACCTTAAAGCTCAAACTGCTAGGGAAAGGCAACGTCAATTTATAAATCAACAATCATCAAAAGATAGTGTTATGAAAGACTATATGGACCAAGAATCATATGATCACACTTATTACAAATATTTGAGCATAATTCCTTTCATCTGCTTCCAATGCCTCACAGATTACGGTCCTATATCACTCTGAATCTACTTCAACGGTGATTAAAAAAACAGGGAAAACGTGCTTCAGATACAATCAATTGAAGCTTAGCTCGGAAGGTGATGACTACACTGCGGATCTGACTGTGGAAATGGGGTTCCAATCCAATGGAACTAAAGATAATGAGAAAAATATTGTGGATCTTAATTTGAGGATTGATGGTCCTCAACCACATGAATCCAAAGAGGGAAAAAGAAAATGTTGTATAAGAAAGTGCAACCAAAGATGTTCCAGAGGCAGGCAAAAGTAATGTGAATGATGATAACAAGGAAGAAGAGGATCTTATTTTAGTAGAAATCTCTTGTGAATGGGGATAATATGCAATTCGATTTTTTGGATGATTGGATAATTTTATGAGCCAGATTAGTAAATCAAGAGGCACACATTTCAGTAGTCAATATTCAAAATGTAAGACTCGTTTGAGGAATCTATTTATGTGATCTGAATTCTCTGACATTTGTTTCGGAGTTTGTTAGTCCTTCGTCACTTAGGCTTTTCTTCTTATCTTTTCCATTTTTTTTTTATTCCCATTAGCCCAAATAGTTGTTATTCCATACTCTAAACATCTAGTATGGTTTAGATTTGGAACGGTTGTCTACATGAGTATAGAATTTAATGGCTTCTTTCTAGAAGTTTGTTATGTTGAGAAGGGGCTGGAACGTACCAACCTCTATTTATTCATATTGCTTATGGTATATGCATGGACACATACATCCAGATATGATGTAACTTCTGACACAAATATTTGGACATCATGAAGCAGCTTCACTCTACTGAGATTTTGTTCAATTTGATTCTGTCTCGTGACATCAGTTATATACATTAACCTTCATCCTAAGGGTCACCTCTGTGCCCGAAGCTCATCTAGGTGGAAAGTCGGTGAGACATATGGATTTTACAACGACATGGCCATTCTCACTTGCTCGATAACCATGAAAGGCAATGCTGGTATTGAAACCCCTAAGTGTAGCCCAACTACAGCTCCTTCAGCTGCAAGATCTGTGCAATTCATGTGTACATAAATCGATGCAATATCAAGTGTATATTTGAATAGTCCTTTCTTCTCTGTCCCTTGTATTGGAGAACTGTTGTGTACAACTGTACATCATTACTGGACAGTCCAAAGAAAGAAAAGTTTGCATCCCCACCACAGGAGCTAGTGCTGATGAAATATCTACTGATTTACATGACATGATCAAGAGATAATAATCACTCTCATTTTAAACCCATGTTTATCTCCTATCTGTTGAAGTTTCCAACTAAGAGCTTAAGCTCATAAGCGGATATATCTCCCTAGTGTATAGGCCCAACCCTAAGGTCCCATTTAACTGACGGGGAACTATTCCCAATGTTACCTTGTGTTATCATATAAGGTCGTCTGTTGTAACAACTTTATTAATGCAATTCTATAGGACTCAAGAGGAAACCAAGACTGTGCTATTACTGACATGGTATCAAGAGCCTTTTAATAGTGTCTTCTTTTCCCATGTTGCATACTATTATGTTCTCCAATCTTGTCACTTCTTCCACTACATCAAATCCCAGTGCTCTAGTGCCACAATCTCATTTAAATTTTGAAAACACTAGAGCATTTCGTCCCTCAGAATCTTTAGACAGGGGACTTTCTGAAGCGTCTATGCATCAAATTTCATTCAGTAAATTTAAGATCTACCATTTATTTGGCTTTTCCTTATGTACTTCCAAATATCAAAGAATTGACTATGTTAATTCAACCATTGGTATGCAATAAGTGTTTTTAGCCACTTAGCTTGTATTTACCACCTAAGTAGAGGTGGTAAATGCTTTCCCAGTGGTTTGTCTTTCATAAATCCAAGAGGTCAAATGCTTTCGCTCTGACTGCCCTTGTTAGTCATTACTCCGGTCACAAAGGCCAACGTAAACTAGTGAGTTGCAATTGGTTTGCTTGTGTTGGTGGGCTTTATGTTGGTTCACTGAACCGCTATTCATAGATACCTCTAGCTCGAGTTTTCGGTTGCTTATCTAGTTTTTCAACGCGGGGTTGTGTTTGGAGTTGTTATTTTCGTGCTTAGCGGGGCTGTCAAGAATTCGTTATCTCATTTCTCCTTTCATAAAAGTAGGTTGGGTGATGGATTTTTTGGTGGTGAACGTAATGCATGTAGGACGCTTTGGCTTGACCTATCCATATGATATGTTAGGTAGACAGCCGATACCTTATTATAGTCTGTCGTTATAAGCTTGTGGATGATTTGTAGCAGTATGTCAGGTTGATATTCGACACTTATTATAACTAGCTATAACCCGTCAATATTTTTGCATGGATCCTCGTGCTCGTCCTTTCTTGGAAGCTCCATATAGCTGATCGCATTAAGTTTGGGATAAGGTTTTGAATGTTGTTGTTGGTGATGTTGTTGTTGTTACCACCTAAGTAGAGGAGAGTGTGGGCCAAGCACCAAAATAGATTAACCCTATATTTTTTCTTTAAGCAACTCTTTTTTTTGGGTAATTTTAAGTTGAGCCTTCTCCATGAAATATCTTCCAACACAGTATTTGTGATGGTAGTATTGAGGGAGATTCATTTGGACATGGTAGTTAATCGCTTAAACAGTCCAACCAACACTTTGAGAGCATTGAAGGAATTTATTAGGAGTACCATGTACTGTTGTTGAACTAATGGAATTTACTTTTTACCACTTTTCTAAATTTTCCCTGCAGATACAAGGTCAGTGCCTGGTTTTTTCTAAGATGCTATCTTCTTTCTTGTTCCTTCATGCCCACTCTTATGCTGGATGGAATTAGAGCAAGTTCCCCCCCCCCCCCCAAGTTTATTCACTAAGAATGAATTTAAGTGCCCAAAGCCTATTAAAACATACATGCAACAGTCATTAGATGGTAGAAACACAATTATGTCTATAGAGACCCTATCAAAAACAATAGAACTGTTCATAAATAAAATAGAAGTTCTCGCAGGACTGATCAAAGATAAGAGGAGGATATTTGTTCCTCAGCCTAACTAATAAGGAAAATCATATCTATTAGACAGGACATAGGTAGTTGATAAAGCCTGCAGTCTTCCTATCCATGGAAACATGCCGACAGAAATACAGGCCAAAATTCTCCTATGTGGAACAGTCTATTGTTACGAGCTTGAATAGATTTCCTGGAAAGCAAAAGTGGAATTAGACATGGTTAGAACCACAAAGATTGGAAATTCAGACCTTACAAGGTGGATCTCCCAACCTTTAGGGTGGGTGAACCCTAGACAGAGGATTTCCTCATTTGGCTTCATTAGCTTGGGGATTTTTTATTTATATGAAGACTGAAGAGGCAAAAGATTAAACTTGTAGCATAAAAGTTGAAAACTTCAGCCTGGTGGGGGAAACTGAAACTTTCAAGAAACCATCAAGGCAAAGCAGAGCTATCAAAATTATGGTGGAGAATGAAGTCGTTGATGCATTTGAAATTTGTGCTACACTATTGATGACAACATCGTCATGTAAGTATGTAAAAGACTTTAATGACCTAACCTCACAAAATGACCCGGCAGAGATTAGGCCACAGCTTGATGCAGCGCATCAAATGGACTTCTCTATCTATTTAAAATTTTCAATTAATGATGTTGTAATTGGGCTTAGAAATAGGAGTTTTAGATTTTTAGAATATCTTATTTGTTTAATAGGTGTAGGAAAGCCCATAAATTATTTTTATTTATTTAATGTAGGACCATGGCTCGAGTAGGACTAGGATTTCTTATTTCTTTTAATTGCAACCTAGTTAATGAATGGTTGATTAGATATATGTAATTCGCTTTGAGACTTTGTCTTTTGAATTGATTTTCTCAAAATCTGAAATTGAAGAAAGTTTGCCTTTCCTAAAGCCTTGAAATGTTTCAATTTTCCAAACCTTGATGAGCTTGAAGACGAGCCTCAAAGCAGATATATCACACCTGGAAGAATGGTAAATTGAACTCTGCTACAAGTCCAGCTGTACGCTAAGAACAATGATGGCAAGATGTTTCCAATGTAGTAATACTGAGGAAGATTGAACTAGAAATGAGTGTAGCTAAGACAAGATTCAAGGATTGGGTGGATGTGCATTTAACAGGTAAAGAGATGGTTTCATCATGTTGCAATGAGAATATCGTCTCAGAAAGGACTGATTAGAAGAAAGTTTAAGGCACCAAATGAAATGGGAAATGGGAAATGGGATGGCCAAAATAGGATATAGAAGAGAAAAGATCAAATCTAAACATTCCTCTTCTCAAGCAAATCAGAATGTCATACAGATAAAAAGTGTGTACCCAGTGCACGAGGCTCCCGGATGGCGCGGTCAGGGGGGTGAGAACTTCGCGGCCTTACCCCGAGAATGTCGAGAGGCTGTTTCAACCGCTTAACCACCAGGTCGCAACATTCGTACCTTACCGTTGGACCAATCAGAATGCCATACGGATAACTCTTACAAATTAAATGTGAACAAATTACAAACTTGTGTGGAGGATAGGGTTACACTTACACAAAGGCTAGGAATACAGATACCATTCCTAACATTGGGAAACAGAACCTTATACATTAAATTGGAAGTCGCCCAAAAAACATTTAATTTCAAGGCAATCATTACTGAAGTATCAGAAGATTCATATTCAGCCCATTAGAAACAAGATAACTTGATTGCATGTTGAACAAATTCTCTATAATGGAGGAGGAAATACCTTGGGTCCAAAAGAAACTCCTTGGGAATATAGTTGATTCCCACCCGCAAGTCAGCTGCAGCCCCAAGGTCAATGATCTTGAATGTGCGATCCCCTGTTCAAGTTCCACAAAGAATAAGAAATTAGTTACACAAGAACAGTTAAAACTTACGAAATCAATAAAACCGAAAGGGTTGATTGCTGCCCTTGCCTTCAGAGAAAATAATATTCTGGGGCTTGATGTCTCTATGAACAATGCCTGTTGAATGGAGTCCATCTAAAGCAAATAAAATCTGCCTCATGATTGTCTGAATGATTCTATTTTCCCTCTCAAATCCCTTTGGCAAGTCCTGGACCCTACCAAGAATCATTGTTTCCACCTGACATTATGTGTAACCAACAACTGTTATAATCATAAATCAATTGCTATTATCAGAAATCATAAATATAAACTTATCAAGCATTTGTGTATATCATAAGCAGAAGACAAGCTGATGATATGCACCAGTGAAGATATGAAACAACTGAACAAGCACAGTTAGAAATTTAATAATTATACTATTGGCTTTAAATGAAATATATGCTTTGTATTAATTGAGTTCAATCAAGTATAACCGTTATCGTACTTGCATTGTCTATTACCGTCCAAATTTTGTTAAAAACAGATGGAACTTTCAGAACTTTGAAACCTAAAACAGTGAACTCTATATTGCAACATCACTATAAGTAATCTAATAGAGAGAGAGTATTGACATTGTAAGGGAACTCTTTACTCAGCATAAGATCAGTGAGTGTTGCCTCCCCTTCAAAACGCCATATAAGCCAATATTCACCTCCTTTCTTAGAAGAGTTCTGAAAAAAGTACTCCGAAACAAGAGATAGTAAGACAATTAAACCAATTAACAAAGATGGTAGAACACAGCCGGCATAGTAGTAGCATCATTACCATAGTAGGGATAGAAGTAATAGATTAATATATACTGTAAAAGAGCAACACCTCAAGAAATCCGTACACAAAATCTGCACAGCTATTGGTGCAAGCCCTTCGGACCCTCTCATTCATCCAAATCTCCACCGCGCCATATTCAGTAGCCTTTTTCAACACTAGATCACCTTCCTTTTTGCCAAACCACCAAAACCCAAAATTTAGAACATTACAGACAGCCATTTCCAAATTAAAACTCGGATAGTAACCAAAAGTTCTCAGCTACTTAAAGATACAACATCAAGTTATCAGCTAATTAAGGAAACAATATCCACTTATAATATAAAATTGTTTGCGTACACGAAATTAAACATATCCAAGAAAATTAATCAATCAGAAAATATCCATTCTTAAATAACTGTAGAGTTCACAAACCAAAAAATGTATATATACCTTGGAACCAGGATTCTTTGCCAATGAAACTTTATAAACCACCCCAAAAGCGCCCTCACCCAACTTCTTTCCCAAAACAAAGTCATCCTACCAATCAACAAGAACCCCAAAACCAGCCAATAAGCAATTTTATAAATCAAATTCGACTGCGAAGATGGAATAGATGAAGTAGAGATAATTACTATGAGACCTTTCTATAAGTAGGACGGAAGAACCGCTCAACGAAAGCAAGAACGAACATGTCCCAGAAACCAGGAGCCACACCAGGGGTAGCCCAGAGGTAAGAAACAGCGCTGAGAGCTAAGATTACGCCGGGGACGGTAATGGTAAGGCTATTTGACCTTGGAAGAGTACTTCTGTAGATAACGTCACCACACTGCATCACAGTACAAGGAAGCCCAACACCGACGCCGACAAAGAGATGGTTAACGAAATCAACTAGTTCAGCTCCCGCACGAACCACCAAAAACTTCGATTTCGAGGCGATTTTTGATTCAGAAGAGTTGGAAATTCTGATTTGGAATTTCTTTCCGAGAAATGGAGTTGAGAAGAAGATTGGAGTCGAGGACTTGGATTTGAAGCCGAGACCAACGGCCGCTCCAATTCCTGCAACCGTCGCCATTTCCGTACGAAAACTAACACTAACGGCTCTGCTTCAGTCCAGTCTTGGCTTTCCCATTTGTAAAATATTTTAGTTCATTGGTTCTCACATTATTTGGGCCTAAAAAATAAAAGAGGGATTTTTCAGTTTTATGTGGAGGTGAAGAGCTTAGCTGGAAGCTGGATCGATGTCTCATGTGCACCACAAGTAACACGTAGCCGATGCTAAACCAGCTCTCCATGGAAGGATCTTCTGATCTATCCCTAACGTCCCGTTTGGATCCTGATGTAGCCCACAAATGCGACCAAATTCGCTCGTGTCGTAGAGATTTATGTAGTCAACTCCATTTAGTTGAGAAAACATTGAGATATATTTTTATAGTTAGATATATCAATAGTTTAAATTATATAAAGAAGAAGCCATGCGATGAAATAAAATATCAAATATTGATTAATAGATTAAAAAAAAAAGAAGGTAAAAACAAATGGATGATTGAAAAGATAAAAATCCAAAGTCGAGTTTGTTGGGCATATGGCAGATAATGTTGTCATTGTTGGACAATACAATTAGAATCAATACATTTATAGTGTTGCATTGCATACAATCATCAATGAGATTTATATTGAAATGTTGCCAACAATTCCAAAGAGGATAGATTGTTAAATATAGGGTGGATAGTGTTATTGTTGTTGAACAACATAGTTAGAACTTAGAACCAATACATCATAGTCAATTGATTTTTTAGTGATAAATTGGATGAGAAGTGAAGAAAACTTTAGTTGCCATATGACAAAAGCATCTCCCCACAAGCACGTGTATATAAATATATACATGGCACATCTAATTGTGCAACGTGAGAGGTGTTTGATCTAGATTGACTATATGTAAAATTTCAATCGAACTTCAATTAAATTTCTTATTGTTATTGGCATGCATCCCTATGTCTGTCCATGTATGCCTACTTTACTCTGTTAACTATTGGATCTCTCTTAATTTTTCAATCTTTTGTTTTACCACTTGACAAACTACGCTGAACTTAAACTTGACATGTAAACATGGATGTAGTAGTCTCAAGTTCTCAAAATTTCAACATCATCCAACTTGCCATGTGGCAAAAACTGATGCCTATAAACATAATTTATATACATATACCTTTGGAGAAAAACTCATTTCTTTATTTAATTTTATTTCTTTCTCAACATTGTTTTTTCAACTAATGGTGTTATTTTTTTTTAGGTTTTAAAATGACAGATGTCTATTAAGGATAAAGGGAAATAAGGATTGGATAAAGGGAAAGAAGGATTGGACCCTAGAATTGACTATGAATTTGATTCTCTAATGTTAAAATTAACACATAAGGGTTTATAATGAAAATGTTAGCTTATTGTCATACATGGATGATAGATGGGAATGAGCTACATATTGGGCATATACCACCATGAATCATAAGTTGGAGTTTGCAGTGTGGTCACATATCCAATATAATTCAAAACATTATATGGTTTGTGATAATAGAATGTTGATTGATGTGGCTCAAATTTCTATATCAACATAGAGAGTTGGTGGTGATTTCTATCTCATCCCTTTACAAAGTGTTGCCTAGGATAAGGGTTTGGGCTTAAGTAAATACTTACAGGGAATATCTATCAAAGCCAATGACTAAGAGAGAGGCACACAATCCAGAGGACAGCCCCTATTGTTCTCCATTAATTGATGATTACCAGAGAAGAAAGAGAGAACCCACTAGAGGGATCAAGTGAACTAATGGAGGTAGGTGACCTACATTTTTTGGTTAATTTTCTGCTACCATGAAATTAAGATTATAGTTTTCCTTGATTGGGCTCATAATTCCAAAATTCAAATACAGATGCTTATCATCTCTAGTTCTACCAAAGCCGGAGGGAGGGGGGGGGGGATGCATAGTTCTCCTATAAAATTCCATTAGAGGTGAATTTACAACTTCTACCCCCTACTTCAGTTCACCAAAATAACTTAAGATGGTTGATAGAAAGACACAGAAGCACTCTTCATCATGATTCATGACACTAAGAAGGAACCTTTAACTAATGCTGCAAATAAATAATTGAATGTGCCATTTCCCTTCCTTTTTACGTATCAAATAGTTAATATAGAGATAATGTTGCTCCTTTTATTCATCATATTGTGGGGAATGGGGAGTCTAGATATCTATGGCTTGATAGGTGGCATCTTAGGTGGTGTTAATAGATTTGGAGATTGGATCCGGTATAATGCTATTTCAACTAAATTGGCAATGATAAAAGATATAATTCATGATGGGGACAGGCTTCCAAGACCACCTCACTCTTTTAATTTACTT
>NC_056561.1:15568389-15627105 GCF_013358625.1 Macadamia integrifolia | reverse complement strand
AAAAAAAAAAAAAAAGAATAAGAGGGAAGTGTTGGTGTATTATGTCTTGTAGTTTATTGTTTTAATCCAGAGAGTACTGGTGCCCTGAAAAAATGACGTCTCTACATAGTAGGGCTATGCCCCCACTTGAATTTTTATTTGTGAGCAATTTTGTATTTTTCGATATTAGAGTTTTTGCTATATATTTGTAGCAATGTCTACATTTTTTGTAAACAATTTTAAGAGATGTGAGGTCGAGCGTTGTAATCTTATTCTCCATTGATAATGAAACAACATCTCATCTCATCGAGAACGTAGGCAATCTTATCGAACGTAAATAATCTTATCGAACCTCATAATCTTATGTGCATTGTTTGTTCTTATTTTTTCATTATCTTTTGCAAAGCTTTTAAAGTTGCAAAAAACCAAATTAATCATTAAGCCCTGCGTCAACGACCGCGTGGCACCCCACCACTATTAAATACAAAACCACATCCCCTGTTGATCCCCATGTCCTCCCCATTGTTAGTTAAAACGGGAACGGCAAAAAAACAGAAACGTATGCTACGGGTTTTAAACAGATAAAAACGATGAACGGTACGGTCAAAAAAATGTCAAAAAAATAGGGATCGGCAAACGGACGAAAACGAACGATACGAGTATTAAACGTGTAGTTTTCAAAAAAACAAAATCAAAAAAACTGTAGTATACTCATGTAATTTGAGAGATTATTACATGTATGCATGCATCTAATATTCCAAAAGCTCTAGGAGTTCCAAGATAAAATAGCCCAATAGGCTACAAGAAAATGAGATGTTGCTAGTTTTAGCTTCTCCTTACTCATTGGCTATAAGAAGATGTGATTTTTTTCCTATAAATAGTATAGAAGTTAAAAACCAAAAATCAAGTACCATATTGTCTTCACTCTTCTCTTTTACTAATAGGTTTTTTTTTTTTTTTTTTGTTAAATTAATTTTTTTAATAAAATTCTTATTTTACCCTTAAAAAATGGATACGCGTTTAAGACGGCTGTTTAAAATGCGTTTTAAACGAATTTTTTTACCGTTTTTATTTTTTTTCATATTGTATAATAACATACGAAAAAATACGTTTTAAACGACAAAAAAAGGCCAACATGTTTTAACTAACAGTGGTCCTCCAAGCCTCCTCACTGTGCCGCCTTGATTGCAGGGGCCGCGGGACAGGGAGCTTTATTTCCACCGCATTGTTTAATTAATGCACCCTCCAACCTGACTACCTGGCGGGCCCGATTTAATTCTTAACTGTTCCTAGCTCAAGAAAACAGTTGATGCATTTTTTAAAGTCTAACCAAACGAGACCTCAATTCAGAATTCCACATAAGGTAGATTCGGCTCAATAAATGGTTGTGGACAATCTATAAAGTCAAAACAGTAGTGAATAGTAACTGTCCAGCTAATGCTTAACCAAACAAGTCCTTATATACACAAAAATGAAGTTTAAGAAAAAAAATCTGATCTTTTAATTTACAAAATAGAGAAGAATCATGAATCATTAGATTAACTAGCTATCAGACAATAGAGATGAGTGGCGATACAGATCGTACGGTGCCCATAAGCTATCCAATGGACAAGGATGTCTAGAATCCAATCTCAACCATGGTTTTCCTTTCCCACTCCAGTGTAGTAAACTAACCGGTCCAGGATGAAGATTCCTGCAAAGCCCTTCCAGATTATCACCACCAAGCCCGTGTTGATTCCACCTGTGTCCAACCCCTTTCACATCTCCACCAAAAACCAACAAGAACGGAGGTAATGAACCCAGTTCATATATCCTATGCTTCTTCTGTATCGTCATCCATGATTCTAGCTTCTCTGTAAACCTCCCTTGTCTCCATCTCCACACGTCTATAACCATGACACCTGTGTTAAAATAACAAGGTTTACGGCCCTGAAATGCCCTCGAGAAAAGCGGATCAGACCAGAACTTGTCAGTAAAATAATGGGTCAAGTTAGCGTGGCAATATTCCGGAGCGCCTAAAACGTGGGTACCCAAATCGATTTCCCAAAGCTTCGACACGTCATCGACGACGATTAGATCGGAATCGAAGTAGATGATCCGACGAACACCTGAATGGAGGAGATCGGCTAAGTAGATTCTAGCGTAGTTTAAGGGTTGATCCAATGCTCTACGGATCGAAGATGAGATCTTGCCTTTGACTAAATTGGTATCGAAGTGGTAAAGGTGGAAGGTGAGGTAAGGGAAAGTGGTGAAGATGGCGTGACGGAGTTCTGAGCGGCGGTGGGAAGCGAGGAAATGGAAGACTATGTTTTCTGGGCAGGAAGAGTGGCGGAGGATTGAGAGGATTCCAGCGACGGAGCCTCTAAGGTAGGTTGTGTCGAGGGTCATGGCGATGTGGATGATTGATGGGTTGTGAATGTGGAGAGATCGTTTGTTTAGAGATGACCAGAGTACCTTTGGACATCCAATGCCGTTTCTGAAAGCTGGGGCTTCTCTGAATGCTGGAAGTTCCCGGGACAAAGTCGCCGTTGACGGCCATCTGGTGGTCGTGGCGGAGGAGGAGGAGGCGGCGGCGCTGATTATGGTGGAGAGGAAAAGCAAGAGATGGAATGGAGAGGCTGGATTCATGGTAGGTGGGCAGCGGAAGCTGCAAATTGGAAGGGATAAGACCAGAGAAAATGAGAAACCCAAATGGAAATAGTGTGTGTCGTCTGTGTTAGAGTGAGAAAGTAAGTGAGAATTGTAATTAGGAAGCAAAGGTGGGGCTCACGGGGTAGTGTGAGAAGGTGAGAGAGAGAGAGAGAGAGAGAGAGAGAGAGAGAGAGAGAGATCGCTTTGACGCGTCCTAATTGACGCGGTCCTTGTCTTTGAGTTGTTTTTTTTTTTTTTTTATGGGATCGCCACTATGAGACTGAGTAGTAGCTTGAGAATATAAACCGGCGAATAAGGATCAGTTGAAAAATGGACGGTTGATATTGATATAGTGTGGTGGGCCAGGAATAAGTAAAGGGTAGTTGGGGTACTGCTGTGGTCTGCCAGTGCTGGCCGGGTAACCTGGGTTGGGTTGTAGGGTTGTAGTTGGCATAGTTGCGCAATAAATTAAGGAGATGTGTCTGTGAGTCTGGTTAAAGGGTTGCGAAAGTAAGTAGGAGTAATTAAAGCGAACTTCCCTTGGGATGGGGATCGATGCTGAGAAGTGAGAATGATTCCTTTTAAGACTGCCTCATCCAACAAATCTGACAGTTGCATTCACCATTTACGTGTAAGTAAATTTAATTTAATTTAATTTTTTATTTTTTTTGGGGTTGAAAAGTAGAAACAGATAATTTCTTAATGACTGTGGAAAAGGATTTTTCGGTGGGTGGATCTTGGTGCAATATTGTAAGATTATTCTATTGTGACGTGTTATCTAAAGGGTAAATATTGTATTTAAAGAAAAAAAAATTTATAGTATTGCGTTAAGAAATTGTGTTTTTCATGTTTTGCACAAAGAAACAAATACAAGAGAATGAACATCAGATTCGTTCGATGAGAGACTTTTCGATACCTAAGTTAGATCTCTTTGCAAACAATATTTTTAATAAGAATAAAAAAATATCAAACCCTTTGAAGGGGTTTACCTCTGTATATATAGTTGAGAAATGATGATAATAGTGAGTTCCAATTTGGTAGATCTTCTAGGGCCCGATAGGAGTCCGAATATGATGACAGTTATATTAGGAGAATGAATCGAGGAGATATCCCACTTATAGGAGTTCTTTATATCTCGCGTACTTCTGGGGGATCTCCTTCATTTCAGGGAGAGATTGGAGCCCTTATAGGTATCATTTTCTGATCAGGATGGATCCGATCCTTATTTGGAGATTACGTGTTAGATTGGGTTTGTATATCCTTGTGGTTATCGTGTCACATTAGTGGGTCTCGCAAGATTCGAGTGCCGAGCAACTCTTAATCGATCACTCAGTTACCGGCCCACCTCAACCGTGTGCCTGTCAATTGGTCACTTCTCAGGCCTGCAGAAGTGGGCATGGTCCCACTGTTTTGATGTAACCTAGACGTTGCCTTGATTGGATCATCAACCGTGGTTTAGATACTGATCCCTTGTTTGTGCATGTAGACACATTTGTAGATGTGGCTTGGTAGCGATCATGGTTACAAGTTGGCAATGTCATGTCCAACCCAACTAGCAATCCCCGATGGATAATGTAGTCCAGCCTCATTCAGGCCGATCAATCTTCCTCGTGCCGAGGCTTGGTGGGCTAGATCATCTCCATTCTACTGAGTCGACGTGGGGTGCAGGCACTGAATAGTATTTTTACCTTAGCAATTAGAAATGAGAGGCAAAAACATCCTCTACAGTGAGTGTAGTGATGCAATGAACATCGAATGACTGAGAGGACCTCGGGGCACATGCTTGGATGCTCTCAGCCATCCGATACTCATTGCATATCTGCACTCATTGCAGAGAATAATAAGAACAAATATTTGACTGGTTTAATTATGTGTCACATGGCACTATGGTAATGGATGTATATTTTATGCAATAATTTTTTTTTTTTTTGTTAATTATGAGAGAAGACTCCCCACTCTACTAGTATGGTGGAATCACACATGACGCACCAACAGTGGTGTAGAGAATGGTATCATTAGGGGAGGAAAGAGAAAGTCATAAAAAAAATGAGAAAATTGCATTGCCTACGTCCCTTTTATCATAATGAAGTAAAATCATGTCCCCATGTGTGTGTGTGCTCGCTTTTTTTTCTTCTATTTCTTTTTTCGGTGGGTGGACCTTAGGGAGAGTTGAATTTATGATGTCTTAATTAGGAGTGAGGTTAAAAAAAATGTTTACTCATGACCAAGGTTTAAGGAAACATAATTATTGCGAAAGTCAATCTATGACGATTCCAATCCGAAATACAACAAACATCCAAGTTTTGGTATTTTTGTTAAGAATACAGAAATAATATAATAAAAAGGGCATACCCAATTCACCAGGTTCTTACCATTGCGAGGTTTGGGGAGAATCGTAATGTGTGTAACAGTGTAACCGTGCCCCCACTTCAGGTAGAGCAATAAAATAATAAATAATTTATAAACAGTTGTATGAATTCAGAGAACGCCCACCCAACTTTAGCTGTATGAGCATCAAATACAGTTGCTGAACAAATCATTGAAGTATCCTGCACAAGACTACCAAGGAATGCTACTATTATTAAAAAGAGAGATGCATAGAGCAGCTAGGAATGAGTCTCCCTCAAGAATTTTTGTTCCAAGGCCTGACACCCTTGTAGCCCAAACTAATTTAGAGAACTAACGTGGAAGGAATAAGTGCTACATCATCTATTTATTTATTATTATTATTTTTTTTGCAAAAATCATATTAGTCATTTTTGTGTTTTGTTTCTTATATTAATCGACCATCCTACTTAGCGTTTACTAGGCGCTACTAGGATCAGTGGTCACCTTTTCCTATTTACACCCACTTACACTGTCACACATGACATACGACAGGGTTCAATCCCACAACCTCATCCCTTGGACACCAGCTCTACAAGCTAATATACATCCACTTACACTGTCATACATTACACATGACAGATTCAATCCCACAACCTCATCCCCTGGACACCAACTCTTCAAGCCACTAGGCTAAGTTAGTGTTTATACATTGATCATTTTGTCAGCCTAGCTTTTACTGAAAAACAATGTGACAAAACTCTCCAAAATGAAAATCTTAAATTTAGGATGAACCCTTAATTTCCCAAAAAAAAAAAAAAAAAAATCTGAAAAAGCATTTTTTCTTTTCTAGTAGATAGATTGCCAGACTTAGAGAGGATACAAACCCATTGATCATCATACAGACATGTTGGCAAGACTATATTAATTACACGTAGCAGACACATAACCATAAGCCATGGCAATACTCAAAATCATGATGAATGAACTCGTTTACTCTAACATCCAACCTATTAGAAGGAGAAGCATGAGATAAGTTGAATCCTTCCACAAAAGGAATCCATTGATCCTTCCCAAAATATACTACTCCTCCCATTCCTAACTTTAATATATATGATGATCCTGAGGATGGGTAATACTTTAACTATGCTATTCCCACACCCAAGACCCTCTTCCTCTTAACCAAAACATCTAATAAGGATTTAGAATAGAAGTACTTAGGTTGTGTTTGGTAGTCATTCAGAAAAACGTTTCTGATATTTTTTCGTTCTACGGAAACAAAAAATGGAATAAAGCGTTTGGTGTCAACTTAGTGTTTTTCTGTTTTTGAGGAAAGAAAAGGGAAAAAACAAAAAACAAAAAACTCTAGAAACGCAAAATGATGGAAAGACGAAATCTCGTTTCGTCATTTCGATTTCGTTCCAAATATAAAAAAAAGTGAACAACTTGAGTAATCGTTCCTGAAACAGGTTCACCAAACATCATTTTTTTTTGTTTTAAACCGACAATTTAACACAGAAACTAAAAATTCTATTTTTGACACAAAATGTCGTTTCTAGAACTGAATGACTACCAAATGTAGCCTTAACCTTCAAGATTGAAAACAAAAGACCATGTCAGCAATCAGCATTCAACAACCTCCAAGCTAGCTTTAGTAATAGGGATTTATTATGAGTTTTAAGACTTCCTAAGACCGAGACTATCAAAGTGCAGGCAAATAGACTTTCTTCCTAGCGATTAACTGCCCTTTTTCTTACCCTCAACTCCTCCCTAGAAAATCCTTAGACAGATAGAGCCTAATTTGTCACAAACATTTTTTAAAAAGGAAAAGCATTGCATCCAATATGTGGGTATAACGGATTAGATCAACACACTTCAACTCACAGTTAACAAATTTGCTTTCTATATTTTCAAATGGTTCTCCACTATATCAATTTAATATTTTAACCCCTTAGATTTATCTCTAGGAAAGAGCTTAGTTCCCAAGTAATTTCCATTATCGATCCAACATGATTTTAAAACCCAAAATCATACTAATGATATTTGTTCTCTTGTAGGAAGCTATACTTCACTTTTATTGAAATTAATATGTTGCTCTGACAAATCAGAAAACAAGTCTACTATGACTTTAATAGTCAACGTATCCTCTCTCTTGGCTCGACAGAAAATAAAGTATCATTATCAGAAAAGAAGACAAATAACTTTGGGTGTACCGCGAGCCACTTTAACACCTTGAAACATATTAAGCTCATGTACACTCCAACAAACCTAGACAACATTTCAGTAAAGACCTAACACTTAGATTATGTTAAAATTTGGCATAATAGAGAATTATTAGTATGATATTTGTAGTCTCATCATTGATTTACACTACTTTTGAAAAATATGATTTTGTTTATGAAACATTTAAATTATTCTTTAAATAAGAAAAAAGATATACTTGTTTTTTGACGAAATTTACTAGTCAAATGAATTTAGATTTACATACTTTAGAATTACAAAATGTGTAATACTAGCTTTCCAACAAATCTAAGAGCATTTATCGAGTTGTATTAACAAAGTTATGTTTCTGTCAAGCTTATTTTTAAAAGTGACGAATGTTGTTAAAAACATTTAAATGAAAATAATTTTGTGGACATCAAAGAAAAAAATATTTAACGCACTTTGAGTTTTTAGCAATACATAACAATAATAAGATTTATAAAATTTTCAAAAATGAGAAAAACCCCATCATTTGAAAATATCACTCCATAGTCCATACTCAAAAATCTAGTTTTTGTCTTAGACTAGGCAGTTGACTATTTATATTCTTAGAATTTAATTTTGAACCTATTTTTATTGAATCCAAATGGGAGTATTTTCTTATTTATGAATAATATTGTAATTAAATAAAATCATTTTCTTAAATTATGTTTAGCATAAATAAGGGTAGTTTCTAAAAATATCTATTAACCAGAGGGGATATATATGAACCAAGGGGTGTTTTGATATTCCATAAACTTCATGATATATACTCCCAATCACTTGAAATAAATAGGCAAGGAATGAAAACGTAAAATCTTGCTTCCATCCTCCTCCTTTTTCGTCTCCACTTTGCATTCTTGAAACCTCACCCCACAACTCTCCATTTTGAAGCTTGGACGAGATATCCTTCATCCCAACGCAAAAAGAAGACGTTGGTTTGCTTCTTTTCCTTCTTTAGTTTCAATTATAGCTTCTACAATTCCAAGAATCGATTTGAAAAGAGTTTTCATTGTGGATCGTTGTTCTTCATGCTGTGAGTTCTGATTTGAATTCTTGAAGTTGTTTGATGAAAGTAAGTGTCTAACCCACTTTTCCATGGAACAGTGTGCATGTTAATTATTAAAAAAACTAGTTTTCAGAAATAGATATTTTGGTTTATGATCTCATATTATATAAGTTGTTGTTTATACCTTGTATTATTATGAGTTATTTTATAATCTTAGATTTTGTGAATTGGATCTTTATCAGCCTATTGGAAGTGAATCTTTAATATTGACAGGTGAATTGAACCTTTTTTTCTATTGATGACATTGGTAATTAAATGGATATGTGAATTGAATCTATATCCTATTATTATTAGTAGTAGTAGTAGTAGTAGCAGTAATAGGATTAATGTGTGAATGAGACATTTTCTTTTTGGAATTTGTAATTAGAATATTATTGAACTGTATTCCTTGTTAGGTATGATTAAATTAATGATTGAGTAGTTGTTAATATGTGTGAATTGTTGAATCTAATGGGTTCTAGATTATTATAAGAATTGAACATTAATTATAAATGAAATGAATCATTGAAAATATGTATGCATGTAAAGAGGTCCAAATCAGTTTCCTTATAGAAATGCTAAGTATGGTAATCTCATATTTATGATATTTAAATGCCTTCCAACCACTATTCTATTTTCCAAGTCACAAATTTGTGTTCCAGACTACAATTTTGTAATATACTAACAAAAATGTAGTTTTATGGTCATTGGATTAACTAATTACTAATATAGTTTTGTGTTCGCCCTTGTAATCATTGAAATTTTTCAGATTGATAATTAGGGATATTGGGAGTGGTTAGATCTTCGGGATAAAGCTTTTTATTGTAGACTTTTTGGAAGTGAAAAAATTTTGGATTTTACTCGAAAGGCAATATTTGACTAATATTTGAAGGTATTGAAGTTTTATGTACTTAAGAATGACTGTATAACTAAAATTAATTTGAGATGGATTTGTATATCCTAGATAAGCTGTGTATATTTTCTTTAATTTTTTCACAATTTCTGCTATATATTTATTAGTGTGTCACATCAGTAGCTTTGGGTCCTACTTAAATATTAGGGTGTGACAACTGTCACCTCAAAAAGAAAAATAAAAAGACTCGAAGGACAACCATGTCAAATGCTCCTAGTAGGCTCAATATTCTTAAAACAGCTACCTTTCACCTTAATGGATTAAGACACTGCAGCTGCTAAATGTCAAACTAGGTCATCCCTTCTATCCAAAAACCCTAAAATTTTAATGCTCCTAGTAGGCTCAATATTCTTAAAATAGCTACCTTCCACCATAATGGATTAAGACATTACAACTACTAAATGTCAAACTAAGTCATCCCTTCTATCCAAAAACCCTAAAATTTCAACGATTGCCTTTCTATCATTTGTTTTTGACATATATATATATATATATATATTTGCAAATCAGACCTTTGAGAGAGATGGAGTTGTAGGCAAGAACATAGTAGGGCTATTGTTCACAAAGGAGGAGAGAAGAGGTAAGTCGTTCTCACCTTCTTTCTCTCTCTGCTGTAGATACGCATGGGCTTAGGGTTATCCTGCTTTTTGTTTCCATTTTCCATTTTGTTAGATCAAGGAAGTACTTTGGCCCCATTTTTGGACAATAAGTTCGAATTTGACTACAGGGGAAGCTAATACCTACCAATTGGAGAGCCTCCCATCAAAATATGGAGACTTCTTTTGTACAAGCTCCCTAGAGGTGGCTTTAGTTGTGGTTAAACTTGATAGTACTCTCATCAAGCTTTCGCTGAGTAAAAAAAAGGTGTACCCAATGCATGATGCTCCCACCACTGCAAGGCCTAGAGATGGTCGTCATAATATATTCAGTTTTACTTCCATTATACAGAGAGACTGTTTTTCGACTCAAAACCGTGACCAAAATCACAATAGAACAACTTTACAACTCCATTCTCTGAAATTTTTTTGCCATATTAGAATAATGCATATGTTATCTAGCTCGCTATCAGGTGTGTATGTTGAGAATCATGCAAACTGTGCTGGCTGATACCAAAACATCAAAGATGTCTTTTAGTTCTGATCAGCCTATAAAGAATTGGCCAATACAACTCAGGCCCAGGAGCAAGAAACTACATTTTGTCAGGTTATTGATTTTAGATAATCATTTTTCTCCAAATTATTGTTAGTTTGTTAGGGTAAGCCCAAGTGTGATGCAATTGAGCCTCAATGTTTTTTTTTTTTTTTATTGTTAATAACAAAGAATTTTAGATGCAAAGTAAATGGAATGATAGTCACATGAAGTAATGAGTACAAAATTTCTTTATTTGACTTCGCAAATTACATTTCCCTTCCCCCTTAATACACCTTGCAATCAAATAGTCTTGGAAATAAGAAACTTTAAAAATGGTGTGACCCCTGGCCAACACATGGGGTAAATGACTATCCCATCCCTAATGAAATGTAGATATCACACCCTTGTGCTTACACACATGCTTCCATTGACCCTCCGTAATGGTGCAAGGATCACGCTACTTTTCAAGGAATCTATCCTCTATATTTAAAAGAGGTAACTATTTTTCACAAGAACCAACAAAAATATGGGGGGAATATTTCTTGAATACCTCCGGCTCCTAGCTAGTCTATAAATTCTAGATCACAATAGATGATTTTAAGACAAAACGGATTTGGACAATTTTAAGATTTGTGTCTAGAATCTCTAGACCTACCCAGTTTAAGTCATATTCAGATGTGGTGATATCCCAGCCCATTAGAGCATATCCGACTAACAATTGGATTGAATATGGAAAATAGCATAGTCTACCCAATTATCTTTAATTATGTAATATCGATTTATGCAAAAATTTACTAAAAAAAATGTAATATAGGACAAAGTTTTTTATCTGAGAGCGGCCCCTGTGCCTGCCTCCAAATCTAAGCAAGGATTTCGTTTTCGGTATCGATATCGATCACTTTTGCCCTTCGGTTTTCAGAAGAAGTACGGTTATTTTTTTTTTTTTTTTACCCCTGAAACAATACAGGTGATTGATCCAGATTGGTCAAGGATCAGGGATCGGTCTCAGCCGATACCGATATGATACCAATACTTGAAACCATGGACCCCAAGGGTCTCTCTCGGACAGAAAACACTTGTTTCCATATATGTAGATTACGTATGTGACAATTCTACATATTTTTAGGAGTTATATTACTCTTTTACAAAGTTTAATATGTATTTTAGATTTTTAATTTAATTGGATATCTAATAGTGAATCTGATATATTTGGACAATTAATTGGGTATGAATATGGATTTGATGTTAAAGATATTATGTTATGGGTAAGAGAATGTTACCCCTTGGCATAGATACAATCCAACCAGCACTGAAAATGGGAAGACGTATAGAAGTATCTTAAGCACAGGACAGCACGGACTTTTTTCCTTTCATTATAGACCGAAAATACATATCAAACACAGCCTTCGCCTAGAATTTTAAATTTTTACATAAAGAAAGGCTCATTAAGATCTAGGGGCAGATATTTACATTATAGACCTGTAATCCTTTCCAAGAATACACACCAATCATAGCCTGGGACTACAGCTAAGATGGGACAAAAAATTTGTTATGGTCAACAAATTTGAGTGAACTCGAGTATAGGCGGACCACTCAGTAGTCAGTACCTGCTCTGCTTGGTATGGGCTCAGGGTATATTAGTCAGCTTGGCCCAATCCAGGTGGGCCTATTTGCACTGGACCTATTGTTTCTGAGCCATAGGCATGCTTGTTACTTTTTGGGACAAAATTTCACTTGTAAATTTTTGGGAAAAAGATTGGGAATCTCATGATACACCTAGATTTTTGTCCATCTCTTTTTTCCTCTTAGAAAGTCCTCTATGCACCTTTTAATCCAAGTCCCCCTTCATTGGTTGAGCAGCTAATTCTAGGAAAGCGGATGACATACTTAATCTTCTCCCTAATTTCTAATAGGTATATACTTGGATAAGGAAAACGGCTAAAATTAAAAGCGATGGAAATGGGTCAATAGATAGCTTTAACTGACTTTTTATCTTGCTTTCCTATGGTGTAAGTATGCTATGTGAATGATCTTGTGAGGATTATTAGTCAATGAACTTTCATTTCTTGTTTTGGCTTAAAGATTAACTAAGTTTTGTGGGAAGAAAAATTTCATGTTTGGCTACTCAAGGCTCTAACAATAAGATGTGGGAGGCCTTTTTCCTTCATCTTTGGATATATTCTTTCATTGTAGGTCATAATAGCCATAAGAAAATAAGGGTATTTTCAGAATTTGTCCAATAGAAAAAGTAATAATGATCCTAAATTCGAAAGTTTTCCTTCTCTCACGGTGAAGGAAAAAATAAAAACAAATATACCTTTTGGGTATCCAATCAATAAGTTTGGTTCATTCTTCATGAGAGTTTACCTGTGAAAGATAAAGTTATTTTTCAGAGGAATATGGTTTCTTGTGTCAAGTTTAGATGAAATTGAGTTTTGAGAAATTGGTTTCTTACTTTATTTTTCTTGAAGTTTCTTTCCATAAACTTGTGTAGTCCCTATCTCCAAAGGTGGGTAGCTTCCACAAAGAAATTTTGTTATCATCACTTGTCACTTATATGCAGATGCAGCATTTATTGTTATAAATTTTCTTAGGCATGCTTCCTTTTATAACCCCAACTGGCCCAAACCCACCCAGAGAGAGAGAGAGAGAGGGGGGGGATTAATCCTTTCCAACACTAAAGAGAATTCAATCACATCCGATGATTGAGAGCATCTTGGGCACACATCTCAACACCTAGGTGCATATCCCAAAGGGCTCCTAGACCCTGGATGTACTTTGAGCTCTCTCTGGCACTTACGAGGACCTAAATCCAGAAGAAGAGAGGCTTTTCTTTGATCGATTTTGTGATTAAGCTTGACTATGTGGTCTTCGCAACCCCACATCATCCCCACACCCCCCCCCCCCCCAACCACCCGTCCATATAAAAAAAAAATGCAATCTAGTTTGAGAAAATAACCAAGATAATGTAACCCATAGTACCCATTCTTCCTCCTATACATGGTTATTTTATTTCTCCTTTTCTTTTGGACATGAATGTCACAGAGAGATATATATAGTCGAGGATCCATCCATTATGTCTAAATCAATCTCAGGCACTGGGGACTATTCTGAACGACAGCAACCTTTCACACTATTTAACATTTGTAGTTACTTATCAGATATTTCAGAAGAAACAAAGGGGAGGGGGTCCCACCATGCCACGCATACATGGGAGTATATGAATATTGTTGGCTTCAGAATTTTGAGACAACAAGGCAAACTCGTGACACCCTTTTGGAAGGATTTGCCTTTCAATTCACCCTCTATTCTATTGGACCCACTAGAGCTACTAGATGCGGCTTGTCTCATCCTTCAAAATAATAGCTACTTATTTTTGTATTTAATCATTGTTGAATAAGGACAAATTTTTTGTGAAAACATTACAATTCACAATTCAGTGATACCCATTACAATTTTTTGCTTTTTTAAGAGATTTGAAACCCCCTTGAACTGTTAATTATTGGGAGAAACTTGGAGAAATGTTGCTAGCCATGTAGTTGAATGTCAAATCATATAGGATACAGACATTTTCATTACTTAATGAGTTAAGGGTCATGACTCAATAGGAAGTAGCTAGAGGCCAAACACCAAAGCTATTGTTCGTAACAAATAGGAATAATGATTGATTAGATTTGTTTTGTTTTAATTCTAGTAGATAGGCCAACTTAATTCTTTCCAAATCAATCACATATTTTTGCTTGGCTAACACCATAATAATTGAATAGAAAACATTTCAAAACCAATCAAATTTCTCTACTATGGGTATGAGTTTTTAGCTTACTAACAAGTAGTTAGACAATCGGGCTTTAGCATAATTCAGAGAAGATCGTTGGTTTGACCCTTAGATTCCCATCTTCTAAGTTAGTAGTTAACAATAAGTGCAATCTATCTGTTCCCTGTGAGTTTGAACCATTCTCGTATGGTGTTTGTTCCACACTTGAAATCCACTCAATGTAAAAGCCTGTTATGAGAATAGATAAATTGATTGAATTCCTTTGGTGGATCAGATAGTACGAGAATGGTTCTCGTACAAGGACCTAATCCAGACTTGCTTCCTGTTTGGTCTGTGGTAGATCCCTATCTAACCCCAGTGTTGGTCTTGCATAAAAATAAAAATCAAAATATCTCTTAACATATTCATTAATCAGGCATTATCATCCCCTCATAAAAACCTAGCTACCCTCACTCTCTCATTTCTCAAGCGAGAGAGAGAGATGGTTATATGGTGTGCATGTCACGGGTGGTGTCCTAAAACGTCTTAACCTATGAATGAAGACAATAACTAAATACCGCCAACATGGAGCTCCCATGTAAAATAGAGGAGGAAGTAATGAAGGTCTTTGTCATCCCTAATGTACCAACAGACCAGTAATAATAATAATAATAAAAAAAAAAAAAACTAATTTACTAATAAAGCAGTTAAGATTTATTCAGATCACACGAAGCATTTTTTTAATCATCCGCACGACGTTTGTGGCTTTTAATTTTCAACGTCCTGAGCACGTAACGAGTAAGAGGAGTTGACGAACTTTATTAATCGTATTTGTGGCCCTATGGGGTTTGAAACTTTGGAACCTTGAAAATCAAGCATTAGGAAACGGCTTAATTTGCTCATTGATAATTTCAACTCTCCAAGTTTCAGACTAATATATACTTTCTATATATTCTAATGGAAAAAATATTTTATGTGGGTAAGTGGGGCTTCTATGTCCAAGATACATGGGGAACAAAATGAGTGAACCTTCTCCTATGAAAGGAAAAATAATTTTATATGAATTTTTCTCATACGTTTCTATTGGCCCTCACGTATGCATGAAAACCACACTTCTCACACAAAATACTTCTGCAAAGATGTTTTTTGTGGGGATTGTGGCCCCCTTGCTCAGACACATGGGGGATGAAATGACTGGACCACCTATCATGAAAGGAAAAATGATTCTTTTGTGGATGTTACAAAGATGAGAATTTTCTATCAATTTAATGTAAGATGGGTTAATAAATTTCACATCTGTGGTGTAGATTCATTCCATGGGGGATTGCTCATAATTATTCTTTTATCGGTTAAGTTTGGACATTGGATTTGTCTTCATATACCTATTTGTCCTCTCGACTTGAAAGTTTAATTGAGAGAGATTTATTTCTTCAAGATTGTATCAAAGTCACCCCTTATTCCTTCCTTGGTTGTCCTACACACGGCAGAGAGTGCAATCTCATTCCATCTACATGTGAGGGGGAGTAATATTGAGAACTATTGGATCAATCCCATTAATCCCTCTATTAACTTAAGCTATTTTGGATTGAATTTCTTTAATAGGGTGAAAATTAAAAAAAAATTACATTGTGGAATAAGGGTTTCATTTAAGCTCTCATGAAATCAAGAATTCCTACAATGCAAAAGTCAAGATCATTGGCCAAAGGAGTGTATTAATTTGATATTTGCATCATTTGGATTTTTCAAATCATTGGCAGTCAAATTGTTGATCGTGACTCAGTAAGTAACCTATCAAGGTTTAAGGATATTGATTACTATGGGTAGTTAAACTAGAAGTTAATTAACCCACTCTTCATCCAAAAAAAAAAAACACTTATGTTCAATCATATTGGATGATTCTTGGTCTTAATGCTCATGTGACTTGATATTGATTTATTGACACAGTCAAGTTACATGATAGCTCTATTGGTGGATTGAGTAACCACATTTGTTATCTAGAGATATTAGAAGTTTCATATTTTGTTTTCTATTTTAAGTGCTCTGTTACCTAATTTATTGGGAATTGCTTCGTATGTGGTCCTCTAGAAAGCCTTTTCTTAATGTCCCTTATAATCTCTCATGTGGCAATTTATTAGGATCTCCAAATTTGTGACTACTATATCATCTACAACACATTGAAACAATTGGTGTGTTTCATTGTAAATGTGTCACACCACATGACACAATTAATGTTCGTATCAAATACATGGTGCACCATATGTTTATCTTTTGGCTTCAAAACTTGATAGGGGGTCGATTCTTTTTTTTTGCTAACGATAGGTATTCAGGCCTTCGGCTTGACTAGTCCCGTGGGTCTATACTGACCTCACAATCACATTGACCCGATCATATCGGGGTTGAATGAGAACCATTCAACTTTCACTGAAAACAGTGAAGAGTACTAAACAATCCCGTGTGAGTGGCCCCAAGAAGATAAGAGAAGTTGAACTCAGAACCACACACTTCCTGAGATGAAGGTCCTTTGTCAACTCGGCTACCCCTTAGGGGTATAAAGGGTCAATTCATTTGGTCTTTATATATATATATATATATATGATGTTTTAGTTTTTTTTGATTCAGTGGAACAACACTTCAAACACTTAAGAACCTTTTATCAAATTATCAAATCCAATGGCCTTGTCCTCTCAAAAAGAAAAATGGAATTTTTTCTAACAAAAGTCCGTTTTCTTGGTCATTTGATCAATGAGGGGTACCTTAACCCCTATTGATCGTGCCATTTCATTTGGTGACAAATTCCAGAAAAAACTCAATTGCAAAGATTCCTTGGAAGCTTAAATTACGTTCGTGATTTTCTTCCAAAATGTTATGGCCTATCATATTAACCCCTCTATTGATATGACTAAGAATGTGAATTTGAAACCGAAATCGTTTATTGAAATCGAACTGAGCCATTTACACCGAAACGGCAAAACCATTTAGTAAATGGTTAGGTTCTGGTTTCAAATTTCAGGCCGATTAGCTAAACGGATTGAAACCGAACCGAGCTATTTAACCCATTGGTTTCAAACTGAATTGAAACCATGAAAATTGAACCATTTAAACCATCAAAACCGATCCGATTAACCCGTTTAAACTTTAAAGATTAAATAAGGTGGTTGCAAAATATCATTTGTATCTCATTTGATTCAAAGATTGAGTGCTACAAGTTTGCTAATTGTTTGGAATGCCGATCAAATTAATATTACACATTAAGTAAAATGTATAGTGATAAAAACACAATTTTTACTTACACCATGGCATATTAAATATATATTTTACAATATTATAATACATTATTTCCGGGGGAGGGGAGGAGAAGAAAATCTCTGCTGTAAGCATTACTTACTGACTTATTAGATACGCTTGAGACTATTTTCTATCAAAATATTTTCTTTTGCTTAGCTGTTTGGTTGTTTTAACAAAACATAATGGTTTGCATTTCACATTCTCAAGATTGAATCGTTTATCACCAAAAGAAAATTTTAGTAAACATGCGAATAAACTAACAAATCGATTGCTAATCATTTAGAAACCATATGGAATAAACTGAAATCGAAACCATTTAAAACCATGAAATCGAAACTATCTAAAAACCATGGAAACCGAAACCATTTACTAAATGGTTGTAGTTTCAGAAATTGCAACCGTTTAGTAAATGGTGCGATTTTGGTTTCAACCAAAATATATGTGAACTGAATCGATTAACACTCTTAAATATGACTGTTAGTGGTGGGGAATATTGGATAAAAAAGTTTGTATTCTCACATCAAGGAATGTGCAATTTAAGATTAAACAGGTAAATACAAGAGGGGTTAAGGATTACCTCAATTACTTAAACTCATAAGTGTAAATTCTCCAAACGATTGCAGCACTTGAAATAGGTACTCAACATAGACAGCAGATATCAGTGCAGCGAAGATGTTCTTTCCCGAATTAATTTGCCAGTAATCTTAGCTCTCAAAACCTGAAGAGAGAGAAGAAAGGTAAGATCTGGAGGAGGAGAGAGAGTGTTTGCCACAATTTTGGGAGACTTTGTAACCCTAAAATCGTTGGCTATGAGTATAGTGCCCTTATTCCTCCCTCTAGCTATGCATTTTATAGAAAATCATCTCGTAGTCTCCCACACAAAAGTGTATCAATCTAGTGGTATGACCCTAGAAGGTGTTCCCACTAAGGTCGTACTATATCAGTTTAACTGGGTTACCAGATTTAGTATTATATACCGTTAAATATCACTTTAATACCAAGTATAATAAGAGTTGAAAATAACAAATAAACCCCTGATGATGTAATTCATTAAAGTTAAGTTTCGCCACTTTAATAACATTGCATAGTGGACTTTCAGTATGGAAAATGATACTGCCAAAACACCCTAATCCATCGTAACAGTTGGTACAAAGAAAATCGACCATTGAATGGACATAAAACATTTATAGAACACATTTTAAGTATAATTATTTAATAATAATATTGAAATACATTTTTAAATAATTTACGATATTTCCACATAGCTCGGAATTTTGCCCATTCATTTTCAGTAAAATTTCAAGGGTAGCTGATTCTCCCACAAGGATATCGAAAAAGGATGTTGGCTTAGAAAATTCGAACACAAGAATCCCCATATGGTTCTTGATAATAATTCCGAGACCACTGTTGCAAGCACCAAGAGGCAGAGGAGCATCTGTATTGACCTTAAAGAAGCCAAAGGGAGGACGTATCCATATATGATAGGGGATCGGCGGTGGTGTGTTAGTAAGGCCTTGCTGGAGACGATTGTCTTTAGATAGAGACTATAATTCATTAAATGCCCATTGAGCTTTACTGAACTTTCACTGGAGACTGTACGACTAGACACCAAATCATTCCTTGCAATCCAAAAATACCAATACACAATGGAACAAAGGGTAAGGACTTCCTTGCTTTGAGCTTTGCTTGGATATTGGAATCGAGTCCATTCTTCCGGCCACCTTAATAACTTAAGAGGATCTGAATTGGGTACTAAGAAAGATCAGTTATTGTCGGAACAAGCGTCTTTTGCAAACAGACTTTCCATAAAAAATAATCACTCAATCAACCGCATAATTGCATCTTTTGCAACTCGAGTCCATCAAGATATGCCATTTAAGAAGGTTCTATTTGAAAGTAAGGCCTTGAGCACATGCTCTCCACAAGAAAGATTTAATTTTTAGGAGAGAGACATTGATCAAGCCTAACGAAAGTCTCGCTTTTGCTCCAGAAACCGTAATGGGAGACAAAAAACTACGAAGGACGTTGCCTAGAGACAGGAAAAGTGTGAAGTGGCATAGGTAGCTAGACATAACAACATGGTACAAATTTGGTTAACACCTCATGGCCGGTGAGAGAGAAGATGAATTTTGTAGCCCTTAACCATCTTATTGGTTTTGTTGGCCACTGCTTTAAAGACATCGCCCTTGAATAGTCCCATCTCTACCAATAAACCCAATATTAGGAAGGAGCTTCGTAAGAAACCTTCAAGATGTGTGAGAACATCACTCGAACCTTGTAGGTGTATTAGGATTTTACTTTCATGGGTTGATCGATCTCTATTTCGGAAATTGTTTGTTTTGATTTTGAGTGAAATAGAAATAAAATGGAATAGAAATTCTGAATAGTTGATGAGTTGTTTCAATTTGAAATTAAATTTTCCTTTTTTGGGTAGAATTTCACTCTTGCTCTTAAAGAGTACATGATTAATTTTAAAATACTAATTTCATGATATAAAGAAAACTCTGCCTCCATTGTTTCCTAATGGTCACACCACCACCACTACAACCATTTTTTATCCTGCCCTAGCTCTTGTCCTTGCCTCCGCCTTTGCCATCCATCCACCCACCCTTCCCAACCCGTATCCCTGCCTCCACCTCTACCTCCGCCTTCACACCCCAACCCCCACCATGACCACAATCAATCCCACCCCCACCCTAAAAGAAATATAGAACATTTATTATACAAAATTGAATTACCAAATAGACTTCTTAATCTTGAAATATTTCATTTTGATGCAATGAAACCATTTTAATTTCTTGATCAACCAATGAAATCAATCCAAAATTAAAATATAAATTATACCAAATCTCGCTCCAATGTGAGGTCAGATTTTTCCAAATTTATTTCTTGACCGCTTGACTTAGCTGAAGTTTTAGTCCAACAACTTATAATTAGTTCTCCTTAAACTAAATGCACATAGCTCTTAAATTACCGTTGGCTTTAATAGCACCATAAATAAACCTAGGGGTCCACACACAAAGTCTAGATTCTAGCTTTCTAGAATCCATTTATGAAATGTGATCTAGTGACAATTTTACCGTAAATTACATAGAGAGGGAATCATTTTATTCCTATCGCACACCCAAGTGTTATCCTATCTTAAACTGTACCAACAGATCCTACCCGTCTATCTAAAATCACCAGCAAAGAGATTCCACATCTGCCGTTCAGTGGACAGGAGATATGGCTCCACCATGAGCCTTAGGATCATCTATTCCATCATTTTGGCGAGCAAAAGGCCACATTGATTGCTCTTCTTGCAGCTGCTCCACCTTTGATGGGAGCAACCGTGATTGCATGCAATAATGTTTGATGGACTCGTAACCATGATGTGGCACTTTTTGAACTACCACTTGGAAAGTCAAAAAAAAAGAGGTAATGGAAGAAAAAGTAAAGGGTTTGCTTTGCAGCTTTCAAACACTCTTACTAAACCAGTGGGGACTTGGGACCCACTCTTTTTCACTATCCTCTTTCCGCGGATAGACTCTGCCCTCGAAAAGATTAGATGGGAAAATAATATAAGCTGCACGACAAGGGGGTTATTGTTAATGTCACGAGACAAGTATTTGTCACTAAGGCTTTGTTTGGTTGTTGTAGATTTCATTCATACCGTATTGGTTGAGTATAAAAAAAAGTTTAAGGATCAACTTTTGTCACATATATTTCATTTTTTTTTATTATTCTTCTTTTTCCTTGCGTGAGTAAAGTCTTCTTAAACAATTCCTTAGAATGTAATAATAAAAAATCTTGTGAAAAACCACGAGATGGTTCTAAAAACTTGACATTCACATATGACAGGGACAAAAATCCATTTCAATCAGGCAATATCAAGTTTAATGACTACCTATCCACCGAGAATAATCCCTTACGTTCTTGATTCATGAATTTAGAATCTATTAAATAAATAGACAAAGTGGATTAAAAAATCCGTGAACCATAAACGTAAGAGATTGAGTCCTTACTAATTGGCTCTCGTCATGTGGCCTTTCGTGACAATAAGAAACTCACAGGAAATGTGACGTTTATCATGACCCATGAAAAAGTAGACAGCTTTTCCCCAACGAAGCCGGTGTAGTAGTAAAGTGCTACAGTAATAGCAACTTCGAAGTCTCTGTTAAATCTCTCTCTCTCTCTCTCTCTCTCTCTCTCTCTGCTCCGCCAATCTCGCCTCCTTTCTTCTTCTTCTCCTTCTTCTCCTTCTTCAGTGCCGAGTCTGCCGACTTGGGAAGACTTTCCTTCCACTATCCTTTCCCTTTTTAGTTTTGGGAGTCCACTCCCCATTTCTTCTTCTCTCTCTCTCTCTCTCTAATGTCCGAACTTCGGGCTTCCACCATGTCCTTCTTCTTCCTTCTTTCTGTTCCCTTCCTTCTCTCTCCCTCTTCTTCTTCTCCACTAAACAACTACCCCTACGGTAAGCTTCTCATCTCTCTCTCATCCCATCTTTCCCCTGTTTCTCTCTCTTCATTTCCAACTGTCACTAACCATTTCAAATGCAGACACTTCGTACAGAATAGACTGCGGCGGCAAAACCAACTTCACCGGCAGCTTCAACGACTCATGGCTCTCCGACCAATTCTATACCGGAGGCTCCCCGGGCTACGTCTCCGAACCTCATCTCTTCTCCCAGATTCAGGAACAAACCGTCCGGTTCTTCCCTATCTCCTTCGGCAAGAAGAATTGCTACATCGTCAATGTCCCTAATGGCCGTTACTACATCCGTACATTCACCGTCTACGACAACTACGACGGTGAGCTGCATTCCCCAAGTTTCGATACCTCCGTTGAAGGCACCCTTGTCTTCAGCTGGCGCTCGCCATGGCCGGAGAGAATAAGCAAGTCCGGTGCTTATTCGGATCTCTTCGTCTTCGTCACTGACGGCGAAGCTGATATCTGTTTTTACAGCATTGCTACTGATCCTCCCGTTATTGGATCTCTTGAGATCATTCAGGTCGATCCATTGAGTTACGACTCTTCGGCTACTGGTAATAACATTGTTTTGGTCAATTACGGGCGTTTGACTTGTGGTTCTGATCTATTGGGTTCGGGGTTCAGCAATGACACTGATTTGTTCGGCCGTGCCTGGCAATCCGATGCCGTGTTCCGGCTTGGTAACATGGCCGCCATTAGATCTGTTTCGACTACGAGAACTATTCTTGGCACTGAGCAACCTCCGAATTACTTCCCGATGCAGTTGTATCAGAGTGCGGTTACTGTTACAGGGGGTGGAGCTTTGGAGTATCAGTTGTCTGTGGATGCGAAATCGGATTACTCGGTGTGGTTTCATTTTGCGGAGATTGATAGCAGCGTTACGCAGGCCGGGCAGCGGGTTTTTGATGTTTTGATCAATGGGAGGAATGTTAGTAGGATTGATATTTTTAAGCGGGTTGGGAATTTTGTGGCCCTCAATTGGCATTATACCGTCAACAATTTGAACAGTACGGTTTTGAGTGTGAAGTTCCTTCCTGTGGTTGGTGCTCCGTTGATTTGTGGACTTGAGAATTATGCTCTGGTTCCCAAGGATCTGTCTACGGTTACCGAACAAGGTATATGGGTAATGTTATAAGTTTGTAAATTTAGAGTTGGACAAGAAGTTGCAGAAAGTTAGGAGCTTGAGAATACTTTCGCTGATTTTATTTTTTTGGTGGGAAATAGTCATATAATTTGATGTTGATTAATGGATTCTTTTTCCTTCTAATGGGCAGTGGTTGCGATGCGAGCGTTGAAACAGACTCTGCGTATTCCTGACAGAATGGGTTGGAATGGAGATCCCTGCGCTCCTCCTAAATGGGATGCTTGGGAAGGAGTTACTTGCCATCCTAACGCTGGCAAGTCTGGCCTCGTAGTATCCCAAATGTAAGAACTGTCTCATGTTTATGCAAGATTTTTTTATTTTTTTTTTAATTCTTAGCGATCAAGGCATGTGTTTAGCAATTTTTTTTTTTCAAGGAAAATAATACGGTAACTGTGAAGGCTTTAATATCCAAAGATGATAAACATTTTGTGGTACAGAGACAACACTAGATAAGGGTTTCTATTCACGGAAGAAGAGCATTTTCATTATTGAATGATGAATTCCAACTAGTGTGTGACTTGGAAAGTCACAGCTGTATATTGACTTGGTTCATTTGCTCCAAAAAATGGACAAGAGTAGATGGTTTCTTATTGAACTATGTTCGTCATAATTTCGTCCTGATATTATATTTTTTTTATATGATGTTGGTATCGATATATTTGTACAGTTTTTTTTTTTTTTAATAATATTGGTTCAAAAGTTTCATTAATGGAATTTTCAAATTTGGTAAACAAGTTTTCTACATGGCTTGCCCAATAGCTTATGTCTGCTGGCCAGTATTTTTCTGTCACGCATATTTCTGATTTGGCTGTTCTTACCATTGGACTGGTCAGTCACATTTTGGATTTTCCATGTGTCAAATTTTGTGCTCCATCTCTAGAGTTTCCACCATATGGGCGGCTACCATTTTGTCCTTTCGAGTTTTGACAGTTAACTGTCTTCAGAATTATTCTTTTTCAACCTTTTCCTAAAGCCTTATTTCTGCATGTTGTGGTCTGCATTTGGATGAAAATTGCCAATGTGGAGGCTGATGTGGACATTACATCCAGTAGTCCACATATTTTACGAGCCATCTGAATTGCCATTGGGCAGGAAAACAAGGTTTTCTGAGAGAGGCTATCTCCATGGGCTGTGGAAATAACTCTCTTCCTATGAATGCTTCAAATTATGAACGGTATGTGTGTCTGCCAATTCATGTGTGCGAATGAGAATGGGAGAAATGCAATCTTTGCTGCACCTAAGCTGGATGCTTTGCCATGTCTGGGTAACATAGCTGATAGCTTCAAATTTCAGTCCATGTGAAAAATCAATATTGTTATTGATGTTATTCTCTTTTGCAAATGTCAACAGTTTATATTCATCATTTTTAAATTGGTCAGGAATTACTGTCTCAAATTATAATTGACTATGAAGTCATGCTTTCAACATTCACCAACATTCATTAACTGCCTCCTAATTCACTAGTTAAGCATTGGGGTCAATTGTTTTCAGTTACATCCCTTCTAAGAGGTTTCTTGTCAAAACAGAGATCTTGGGAGTCAAGGCCTGAAAGGATATATTAGTGAGCAGATCGGCCTTCTTACAAACTTGGTAAGCCTGTAAGTATCAACTAATTATTTTTCTCCTATTGTTTCGCATGAGATGCATGTAAAATCAAAATTGGCTTGATTTTGCCACGTGCTATTTTTTGTTTTCTTCTTTGAATGAAAACTACTGTTCAGGTAAGTATTAGTTCATGTGGGATCAAATTTTTTTTTGGATGAATAAATATATATATATATATCCAAGAAAGAAGCAGAATATAGAAGGGAATGGAGGGTGGGGGAGAGGCTGAAAAGCCAACCAAGGGAACAAACCCAGTAAAAAATGGGGACAACAGCTAGGGGATAAAAACCGTCAAAAGGGTCGGGGGGAGGGGGATAACATAGAACACGGAGCCCCAGGAAGCAACAATAAGCTTGTTCCTTGGGGAGTCAGTGACCGAGCGGTGGGAGAGAGCAGCGAGTTTGGTGCTGACGTCGAAGTAGATGGCATTCCAAATCTTGTCAAAGGATTAGGAGTTTGATGTCTATCTATGAATGTTTCTCTTCATCTAAAGGTGGTTGATGGTGGCACAAAAAAGCAAAGCTTACCAGTAGTGTAAAAAATGGTGGGCTTTTGAAAGGTCATCAACCCAGAGTCATTCCCTACTGCAAGGAAGGACTTTTCTACTAGAGGGTCAACAGCGAGAAAGGACTTTTTTCAAATGGTGGAGGAAAAGGGATAGGAGAGGAAAATATGATTAGCATCCTCAGTTCCTCTCCAGCAAAGGCAACAAGTAAGATAAACCGGGATATCATGATAAATGAGGAAAGACTGCGTAGGGAGGTAGTTGGAGAGAGCCCACCAAGCTGTGAAGCTGTGAGAGGGGATGTGGCCTTTGAACTAGAGGACTTTGTGCTAAGGAGTAGGAGGGACTTTTTGTCTCACATAGTTCTAGGCAGACGAGAAGCTGAACATCTTGGAGGGAAAAGGATTCCAAAGGATGGAATTCTCCATTCCTCTATGGCCCCGGGGGGGGGGGGAGGGATCATGGTTTAATGTATCTTCTATAACGATATGATACCCTTTAATACGTATCTTAAATTTTGCCGACCGATACCGATACTGATACTTTGATCCTTGGGGGGGAGAGAGGTCCAGATGCTAGCGAAGGAAGGATGATGGGGAGGGAGGGCCCATCCATCATTGAGGAGGATAGATGAGACAGCAAAAACTGATCCAACACCTAGGAGTAGACTGTCCTGGGACTGATAGCGTGGAGGAGAACTCCGGATGTGGGATCATGTTAGTTCAACTGGAAAATTTAAATGAAGTATCAGTTATTTTGTAGCAAAAATATTTAAAATGAACTTCATTAGGTTCAAACAGTTTGTTTACAATAGATTTTTGAATAATTTACTTTATGAGATTATAGTTCTTGGGGCGTTCTCCTGGTTGAGTGAAGACAACTGCGATGGAGTGGCTGTGAAAAGTACCATGAGTGTTAGCCGAGACATGGTTGTTTTTCATGACTTCAGACGGGCAGGCGAGCCTGTGTTTACCCACTTTGTAAACATAATTAATAAAATACATCCATAAAAGATCTGAAAATTATGATGTTCAAAGTTTTCTGTAGTTTGAGAAATAGTTGAGCAAAAAATGGGACGAGTGAGAGAGAGTTTTAGTAGCTTCTGAAGGCTGGGAGATCTCACAAAGCAGAAATATTGGGTCCTGAAAGTGTTGAAGCAGGTAACAAAAAGCGAAGAAATGGAAATCAATTTCGTGCAATGTTTAATGGTTAAAGGCCACATTCTCATCTACATCTCTTGGTGGTTTACATGCGCAAATGCATGCAATTGACCGCCTACTAGTGTTTTGGTCTTTTTAACATCTAAATTGAATATATCATTGACGGAAGAACAAACTTTTTGGTTATCTTCTTTAACCGTGCTGTATTTTTCTTATGTACTGCTATTTGATACTTTAAACAACAATTTTGGGTTTAGATGTTGGCAATCTCTCTGTTTCTTCAATTTGTAGTTAGCCAAATAAATTTTTTTTACCCATAAAATAATTGTTCTTGATAAGGTGTGTTCTGCACTTTTGATTCTGCAGGAACTTAAGTTCTAACTCTCTGGAAGGCACTATACCTGCAGGGCTTGGTCAAAAGTCACTTACACAATTGTAAGCATAACATATTTCCTTTGAAACAATGCCACTTATCATATTAAGTTCTTAATCCTCCAAAAAACTTAATTAGTATATTTAATGTAACCATTTCATTAGTAATAATCCCATATGATATGCTATGAATACCCCCACAACATTAGTAATAAACCCCATACGAAGCACAACAAAACAGAATAGTAATAATATGGGAATACCCCTTAGCCCCAGGTCACAGATTATGTTAAATCTCAGGAAATTAAGATGCAGCAGCAACAGTTAGGGTTCAAATCCCCATTGGAACTATGACTTCATACCATGAAACAAACCCCAAAAGATTAGATTATAATTCTGGACAGGATACAAGTTACCTCAGTTCTTGTATTTAGGTCAAAATAAGAAGATTTTGATATCTCGGTAACCAGGCCACAAGGAGGCCCGAACTTCTGGTCGAGTGGGGCCCCTAGGGAGGCCATTGATGCCCAAAAGCTGCCCCTTAATTGATCAACAAGTGGTGAGGTCCGGGAATGCAACCTGCTCCCCAGAAATCTTCTAACCATTAATATTGCAGGCGCTATTTTGCAGTCTCAGATGAGCAGCACAGCAGCAGTCAATAGAGGTCTTCAATAGGTCTCGGATAAGCCCAAGTGTGCACAGAAAAATATAAGACACAACTCAGAAGATGGGGGAAGAAGAAGAATTGATGGGTAGAAGGGGGATGGGAATAGATGGTTATCATAGACTAGTCATCTCACCTTTCATTGACTCTCTTCAGTCAGCCTCTCTCGGGGCAATGGTTTAACAAGCTTCATACTTCTTATTAAATAGCTGGGATACCTCTATGGGTCGATTACATTATATAGGCAAGGAATGGTTGCCTCCAAAACAGAAACTAAGAAAAAGGAAACAAGAAAAAGGAAACAAAGAAATTAGAAACTCCTAAAACAAATAAATATTGCTTGTCTTTGGACTAAGTAAAGACAAGCTACTAATTACAAAAAGGAAACGAAACAAAATGGAGACAAAGCTTAAAAGGAAACAAATGTCAGTCTTCTAGAAGCTGTCCTTGTAGTTTTCTGTCCAAGACAAGACATAAAATAGAAACTTAACTAAATCACAAATAAAAATAGGAAATTATGGACCCAAATCACTGTTCACATGAACAATGCCGTGTGTCCATGTGAACAGTAACTCGTGAACAGTGTTTTCCCCTGAATTTTATTACTGTTCTCTTCTTCTTAATGATGTGATCTACATCATTTAAAAAAAAAAAAAAACTGCTAAAAGTTTTTTAAGATTGTGGTTCCTTTATTGTTTAATTTTTATCCTGCACAATATTTTCTGGGTTAGTATTTCAAATAGTTTTGTTATTTTGTAATTACTAAATTGAAATTATCTGCAAGTTCTATATTTCATTTTCTTTCTTATCTGATTAGACACCCTGTGGTCCGACTGCACCTTCCCACCCACAAGACAAAAGACAAAAATGTGAACCATTAAATCATTTCGTCTTTCTAAGTATTGTATGATTTGGCACAATTATTTAGCTCTCTGAACCGGTTACATCCTGTCAAAAGATCATTATATAATCGACTGCCAAGCCATGACTCCAATTCTTCACTCATCTTCTAGAATCTGGACAAGCTCTTTGCTTATTACACATTAAATGATGAATTAACCATGATTCCATGTTCCTAATTCTTTTCTCACTAGATGTTAATGCTCTTCTTTTATTTTGTAGGGATTTGTCATCTAATCTGTTATCTGGGTCTATACCAGATAGTCTATCTTCTGCAAGTCTGCAACTTGTGTAAGTAATTTTCTTTACACATGTTAAAACTCTCTGTGTCTCTTGACTCTCTCCTAAATTTTATTGTCTCATAATGAAGGTTATCATAGATATATATTTTTTCCTTATAAATTATGGAATACTTATTGCATTTATTGGTCATAATGTCCACCAAGTAAGAACAATGATGATAAATGTTCCTTCTTAAAGTCTTGAATTGAATTTTATTTCTTGCATGTCCATTATTATTACTTAAATATTTGAGACGATATTGCATCATTTTTTCATTTTTTTTTTCTTCATTACTATTTTGTGTTTCCCTTATTCACTCTTTAGCTATTTTACCCTGCTAAGTTATTAGGGCTGCTTTCAGCTTAATTGGGTTTCTGAGCCCATCTAATGGGTTTTGGAATGGAAGGCTTCCAAGTAGATTTATGAAGTAAAGAAGGATCTAGAGAGCAGAGCTAAGTGCATTTCCAAGTGCTGTGGGTTTGCCCCAGGATCTGCTGTGGGCATGTTTAAAGAATCTGGGACACTATGTATGTCGAGCAGCAGGAGAACAGGGCAGCAATGGGCCATCGATTAGTGCCCCTTCTAGAAGAATATTTTGGGGATATTTTCTGCAGCACAATTGCCTAATCTGGTTGTCACTTCAGCCTTCTAGAAGACCCCAGCAGCTACGATCGATTTCAGGCACATAGAGGATTTGTTTCCCTTTTGTTTGTTAAGAACCACGATAGGGGGAGTGTCCCTATGATGCTTTCCTTTATTGCTGTATGTCTTTAATTGTTAGGAGTTAGGAGGAGTTAGTTGTCAGTTTCCTAGTCTAATTAAGTTTCCTGTTTAGATTAGGTTTAGTTTCCAATTCAGATTTCAATTGTATTTACGAGTTTATAAATAAAGGCACAACCCATAATAGAACTCTACAGTCTTGAGTCTGTTGTGGATTCAGCAACTTCTCTATCATCTGTCTCTTCTCTTCTTCTTCCTCTACTGGTCCTGGTTTGTCAAACTAAGCTTTAGTAACATTGGTAGTTAGAAATTTATTTCCTATTTGGTTAGCTTAGTGATTAAGTAATTAATTTCCTTTTTTTATTTGTTAAGCAAAATATTTAGTTGATATTTCTTGTCAAGCAAGTCAATCAGTTTAGGAGAGTTGGTTTACCATTGGTTATTTCCTATTTTTTAAAGGCTTCTCAGCCTATTTAGAGACACTCATTGTAAGGTCTTAACAAGTTTGAACTTACATGGAATAACAAAAGAAATGCCACATCCCGTATTGCTTGTAAGCTTGACAGGATGCTTATAAATGAAGCTTGGCTTTCTGCCTTCCCCTCTTCCCATACATCTTTTGAACCCCCTCCACCTTAGATCACAGCCCCATCCACCTCTCCATCCTCCCCTACACTTCCTTTGGTCCTAAACCCTTTAAATTTTTTGACATGTGGTCCTCCCACCCTGATTACATCACTGTTGTTAGGGATGCCTGGCTCAAGCCTGTCCATGCCTATTCAACCCCCCTCATTGCCTTCGCCAGAAAGCTCCGAAATGTCAAAGAAGCCTTAAAGTTTTGGAATACTAACACCTTTGGGAACATCTTCTCTCGTCTATGATTGCAGGAGCCGGCTCTCCTCCATTCAGATTCGTCTGCAATCTGATCATCTGAACTCGTCCCTTGCTACAGAGGAGAAAGCTGAATCTGAATCCCTTTCTTCCCTCTTGGCCCAAGAAGAAAGTTTCTTAAGGCAGAAATCTAGAATCAATTGGCTGGAACTAGGAGACTCCAACTCCTTCTATTTCCATCGATCCTTGAAAGCCAGAAGCAACTTCAACTCTATTTCCATGCTTTCATCTCTAGACGGTTCCCGAGTTACTAAGGTGGAAGAGATAAAAGGGGTGGTGGTAAATCATTTCAAGCTCTTGTTCAATCCTGTGACCTCCATGAGCCTACCTATTCCCGAGGGCCTTATAAACAAGCTGGTTCTTGCCAATATGGCCCCTATGCTCTGGGCCATTCCCTCTGATGAAGAGATTACAGCTGCTATTCTTTCCTATAAAGCCAGCAAAGCCCCTGGGCTAGACGGATTCAATATGGGCTTCTTCAGCTCTGTTTGGGATATCATAAAGGAGGACCTTATCAATGCAGTAAAAAGCTTCTTCTATAATCTGAGTTAGATCAAGGCTATCAGTCATACTTTCCTTTATCTCATTCCTAAGAAAGATGGGGCGGATTCTATGAATGACTTCAGACCAATCTCCCTTTGCAATTCGCTTTACAAGTTTATTGTAAAGATTCTGGCCAACCGGATCAAGATCATCATCGACTCTCTCATTAGTGACAACCAGTCTGCTTTCATCCTTGGTCGATCCATTGGAGATAACCTCCTTCTATGCCATGAGATTGTTAGAGGTTTTGAAAGGAAATCCCATCCTTCTGCAGCTCTTATGAAAATTGACATCAACAAAGCTTTTGACTCTTTGAGATGAGATTTCATTGTCTCAGTGCTTAACATGATGGGCTTCCCCCCTGCATTCCACTGCATTGCCTTCCCCAAATTTTTAGTGCTGGTTAATGGTAGCTCAGAGGGATATTTCTCTTCTTCAATTGGCATTTGGCAGGGATGCCCACTGTCTCCCTACCTTTTTTGCCTTGCTATGGAAGTTCTCTCTCATAGCCTGCAAACTACCACAGACTTGGGATCCATTGCCCCCATTTCCAAATGCAAGTCCATTAGACTCACCCATCTCGCATATGCAGATGATCTGATGATCTCTCGAGCTGATGATCCTTCCTTGGGCACTATCATGCAATGTCTGAACTCCTTTGCTTTGATGTCGGGTCTTCGCATCAACCCTGGGAAATCTCTCATCTTCTTGATTGGAATCTCTGAAGCTTCCAAGGCATCCATTCTCCAGAATACGGGCTTTGTTCTCGGCTCTTTTCCGGTCAAATACTTGGGGCTTCTGCTCATTCCTGCAAGACTCTTTAGCCACCATTGTGCCCTTATGCTGGACAATATTAGGAAGCGTCTCCAATTGTGGAAAGGAAAGCTCCTGTCTTATGCTGGCCGCCTTGAGCTTATCAAATCAGTCCTTCAGGAATCTTACTTCTATTGGTTTGGCATCTTCGGTTTACCCAAAGGGATAATGGCTAAGATGGAAGCTTTGTTTGCTTCCTTTCTTTGGAAAGGGTGTGATTCTCCTAGATTCCTTTGTCCCCTCAGCTGGGCTGCTGTTTGCTTTCCCAAGAAAGAAGAGGGTCTTGGTTTAAGGTGCATCAAGGAGGTCAATATGGCAGGAATCCTCAAGCTTTTATGGAAGGTGATCAATGAAAAGAAAAGCACTTGGGTTGACTGGGTCCACTCTTATCTTCTTAGAAGAGGATCTCTCGGGTCAGTCCGCCCTCCTTCCGATGCCTCCTGGGCATGGCGCAAGATTCTCTCCCTAAGGCCTTTGGCCTCCAGAGCTATCTCCATCCGTATTGGGAATAGTTCCTCCACCTTTCTTTGGTTGGACCCTTGGCATCCAGAAGGGCTTCTTTCTCAGGTTTTGAGTGCAAGAAATATCTACAATTCGAATCTCCCTAGGCTCTCTATGGTTGCTGATATCATTATCTCGGGTCACTGGGCTGCCCCTCCCCCTTCTTCTGACCAGATAGCTGAAATTTGGTCATCATTGCCATCCATTCCTCTTGGGGGGATCACTATGGAAGATTCTATCCGTTGGAACCATGATCCGAAGGGCCAATTCAGTTCAAAATCAGCATGGGATTTCCTTAGAGCTCATGGAACCCCTTCCCCCTTGATGCAGATATGGCTGCCCTTTCTTGGTTGGACTAGCCTGACCGGCTTTGGAAGCCAAGAGCCAAGAAGAACCGGTCCAGCCCAGGGTTTTGGTCCAACAAGGGTTGGAAATAAAATTAGTAGTTTACTTAGTATTTTATTTCATGCTTTTAGTTTCCAGACTTGAACGTAGGAGTAGGATTTATTTCCTTGCTTTGGTTTCCTTTTTATAGTTGTTTCCTAATTTAGGTTAGTTTCCATTCTAGTTAAGTTTCTAATTTCATGTTCCTATTTTCCTATATATTGGTTGTAATCGACTGAAGATTTAGAGAGCAATTTGATTATTGAATGAATGTGTGAGTGTAAACCTTCTTTTCCCCCTCTCTACTCTGATTTCCCCTCCCTTCTCTAAGGTTCTCCATCAACTTGGTATCAGAGCCGAAGGATCCTCTCCTTCGTTCTCCCTCCTTGTTCCATTCCTTTCCCTTCCCATCAACTTGCTCTTTCCTTCCCATCTTCTCCCTATTCTCTCTTCCGGTTTTTGTCGAGACAAAGAACAATCATTTAAAAAAAAAAAGAAGTGCTGTTGAAGCAGTCAACCAAACCCAACTCCACCGATCCCATTCCACCCATGACTCTCCAATCGAACCCTCACTTTCGACCTAGGGTTTCATAAAAGAAAAATCATAGTAGAACTTCAAACCCATCTCTTTTGGCTCCCTACAAAAACCCACCCCTTCGATTCCCAACAAAAAAAAGCTCCACCGCCTCCTCTTTCCCTTTCTCCACTCAATCGAACTCTCCCCTTAGGTTCTGATAGCAGCCAACAAAAAAAAAAAAATTCCCAGAACCCTGCCCTCCGCCTTCTCTGTTCCTTCCGGCGGCAGCCAAAAAAAAAAAGAACCGAGAAGAACAGACGGAGAGAAGAAAGAAGAAGAAAAGAAGACGAGATGAGAAGAGAGAGGCAGCGACATACCTGAGTTGAAGCCGTCGCGAGTCACCCATCCCTTCATCGGAGTCGCGACGTCTCCCTCCTCCTTCACCGAACTCCCACTGCTGGTTCCATCTCCCAGAAGGAGACACCTCCTTGGTCAGTAAAACCCACCCCCACGATTCCCCTTTTGTTCCTTTTTCTTTTATTTATCTTTTATTTCCTAAAATACCCCTCCCTTTCTCCTTTATTCCCCTTTTGTCCCATATATTTTTATTTCCAAATCAAACCCCTATCCCACACGTGATTGATATACCTTTTTGCGTTTTAGTTTTAACTTCAAAAAAAAAAAAAAATTTACCATTCTGTCCCTACCCTTTAAGCATCCAGTTATTTACTATTCTACCATTATTCTTTGAGTGCTATTTTGTTACTCATCACCATGGTAGCCAATAGTGAAGTTGTTCAACAGCTGAATTCCTATAAAGGAGAAACTGATACAAAATTTGATGCCCTCACTAACATGGTCACGTCCCTAAAGACAATGGTGGAATCTATGCAAGTTTCTATTGATCGTTTGGTGGCAGCAGATAAAGGAAAGAGTCCCATTCAGTCTGGGGATTCTTCCAACACCACTCCACAGGATCTGCCAGTAACACCACCACCACCACCACCACCTCCACCACCATATGGGACTGGTAGACATGATGATGGAGCAGAAAGAGCAGCAAAACTGGATGTCCTTGATTTTTATGGAGACTAATCCAGAATTGTACCTTGACTGGATTCACAGTTTAGATACATTCTTCAGATGGTACGGGTTGACTGAGGCTCGAAAGATCCTATTTGCAGAGGCCAAACTGAAAAGCACGGCTCGAGTCTGGTGGATCAAGCAACAACAACAGAACCGAACCCGAGGCATTGGGTTGGTCACTACTTGGGCTGAAATGTATGAAGTCATGAATCGGCGATTCTTGCCTTCTGATTACAAGCAACGCATGCATCTCAGGTTTGCACAGTTGAAACAAGAGAATTTGACCGTTGAAGAGTATGTTGCTAGATTTTATTATTTGGCCACTCGTTCTGACTTTGAGTGGGATGAAGAAGTCTTAGTGGCCCAATTTCGCAATGGTCTGCACCCTCAACTTAGTGCTGCCCTTGCATCTAGTCGACTACCTACAATGGAAGACGCCGTACAAGTAGCATATCAGGTTGAGGAAAGTCTGAAACGCCCATACAACCAGAGAAATTTTGCAGATACTTTTTCTCGAGGTACTAATTCCGTTTGGCAACAGTCTCCTACCCAAGAGAGGTCATCTAGCAAGCCACAGGCAAGTGCTACATCTATGGCTTCTTCACGACCTAGTCGGCCGTATTCTCCACCTCGACATGTTTCTGAAATGTCATCTTCACGGCCTACTCGCCCATATTCACCCCCTCGGCGTGGTTCAGATAAACCTTCTGATTCTTCAAAATTCACAGTTCGGTGCTACTCATGCCATGGATTTGGACATATCAGTGCCCAATGTCCCAGCCGTTTGGTTGCTTTTATTGATAAGGATTCTCCTATACCATATATTCCCGAAGAGCAACTTGGTTCTGACACGGTTGATTTAAGAGAAGAGTGTGCAACAGGTGAAGTCAATGACACTCTCAGTGACGATGACCAACATCCTTTTTATGTCATTCGTCATGTGTTGACCACTCAAAAGGCCACTGAAAATGAAGATTGGCGCCGCAGTAGTATTTTTCAGACTCGTTTGAAGTGCAATGATCAGTTGCTAACCTTGGTCATTGATGGAGGCAGTTGCACTAATGTTGTCTCTGAAGACGCTGTTCGTAAGCTGGGATTGAATACAGAACCACATCCTAATCCTTACAAGGTTGCTTGGGTGAACAACACTAATCTCAAAATCACAGATAAGTGCTTGGTTACATATTCTATTGGTGGATTTAAGGATACAGTCCAATGTGATGTCCTCCCTCTGAAGGTGTGCCATATCCTTCTTGGTCGACCTTGGTTGTTTGATAAGAAAGTACAGCATTGTGGCTATGCCAATACCTATGCCTTCAAGCATGCCAACAAGACTATGAAGTTTCATCCTGCCAAAGATCTCCCTGAAATTAAGCTCAAGAAGATGGTGGGATCATTCCTCATTCAGCGTATTCCTTCAGACGGTCTCCTCGGTCCTTTCCCTAACTCGACGGAGTCGAGTTCTTTTCAGAGGAGGAGAGTTGATGTAGATATGGCTGCCCTTTCTTGGTTGGACCAGCATGACTGGCTTTGAAAGCCAAGAGCCAAGAAGAACCGGTCCAGCCCAGGGTTTTGATCCAACAAGGGTTGGAAATAAAATTAGTAGTTTACTTAGTATTTTATTTCATGCTTTTAGTTTCCAGACTTGAACGTAGGAGTAGGATTTATTTCCTTGCTTTGGTTTCCTTTTTATAGTTGTTTCCTAATTTAGGTTAATTTCCATTCCAGTTAAGTTTCTAATTTCATGTTCCTATTTTGCTATATATTGGTTGTAATCGACTGAAGATTTAGAGAGCAATTTGATTATTGAATGAATGTGTGAGTGTAAACCTTCTTTTCCCCCTCTCTACTCTGATTTCCCCTCCCTTCCCTAAGGTTCTCCATCACCCCTGGTATAAACTCATTTGGTTCAAGCACCATATCTCTCGTCAGAGTTTCGCCGCTTGGCGGGCCTTAAAGAACTGCCTCCCTACGCAAGCTTTCCTCATCTGGCGAGGAATCCATGTCTCCCCTGCTTGTGACCTCTGCGGCTAGGTGCCTGAAGATACGGATCACCTCTTCTTTGATTGCCTTGTCTCCAACTCCATTTGGAAGCTTGTTCTCTCCAAATGCTGGCTTGTCAATAGAAGGATTGGCCCTTTGGAAAGAGAATGGATCTAGGTGGACATGTCCTATCAAGAGAAGACCATTTGTGACTACATGGGAAAGCTTGCATTCAGTGCCACTATAAGCCAAATCTGGATGGAAAGAAATCATCGGAAATGGACTTCCAACTCTCGGCCTCTGGGAAAGATTTGGAACTCCATCTTCTTTGACGTTAAAGCCAAGATCTCTAAAGTGTCATCTACTTGTACCCCCTTCCCCAGAAATTGTCATATTGTAGCTTCCTGGGAGCTTCCTAGCTCTGTATTCAGGAACCCTGTCTCTTTATGAGTTTGTCTTCTCGTTTCTCACCCCCCTCTCTTTCAAGGGGTTGTACATTTCTCTCTCTTTGGTAATGAATTATTTATTCACCCGAAAAAAAAAAATTTGAATTAATGAAAGTTTGAGAGTTTGCTCCATGGCTGAGAGAGTCACTTTTGAGAGGGTGAGGTGCCCAAGGGAAGGTGAGAGGCCTGAATCAAACCACCATTCTTCTTCACCATCGATCTCTTTTTTCCTTTTTTTATTTCTGTTTAATATGCGATCCAAGACCTGTTCTAAGGTTGTTTACAAGTACTTATGATCTAGATCCAAGTTCTACTATTCCTACTGATAGCCTGCAACAGCAATGAAGGTCCTTTTCTGGGGCAGCCTTCGGCTCTATTTATCTCTCAGGTCAGGCAGCTTTGAAGCTCATGTTTTGAAGGCGGGTAGAACACCTACAGGACACCACTTGATCCACAGTAGGGGCTTAGCAGATATCTCTTCCTCCAGTTCTTGGAGATCTCCAGAAAGTTTCCTAATTAATACCTTCAAGCAAGAATACTCAGATCCTCATATCTGGGCACCCAATCAGGCCCATCTTGTAGGGTTTTGTTCCAGCCCCCATAAGAGCCACTCGACCAGCAGATAGAGGTCTTTGAAGGCCTGGTTCAATCACAGCAGGTTTCCTCCCAAGTTCTGGAAAAAAAAAAACTTAATTCCTGTTCTGCTCTGGAAAGCAAATGGTTTCCAGACCACTTGATGGATTCCAGCCAACTTTTGAGGGATACCTAGGGACACTATCAGCTATGTTTGATCCAATTTTGAGGCTCATCTGAGCCCAAATCTGTGACTTATTTATTTCTTTATTTCATCCTATTTCCTCTTGTCTGAGCAGTTCTTCTTGGAGATCAGACCTGAGATTTCAATCTGAGTTTGGTATGGAGCTTGCACAATTATTGGGGCTGTTTGCTTAGGTGAATAACCTTACATCATTAGATTCATCTTACAGTTAAATCTTAGAAGACTTGGGTAATATGGATCTGCCAATAGGCTACCGGCACTCAAACACATCTTATGTAAATTGTTTAAAAGTTTCTTAGTGAGCAAGTGATTTGTCTAGATAGTATATATATTAGTTTCTTCTGTAAATAACCTTGATGTGTTCATTACTCATACCTAAAAGTTGGAATGTTTAGCAACCCCAAGTTTGCAATTGTAAACTTGCAACATGACGTTACGAAATGCAATGTAATAGCATACTGATACTATAGGATATGTAAAGTTAATTGGTTATGGACCTTATATATGAAGAGAGTTCCCCTTTTTGTGGGTTATGACCTTATGTTCTAATCATCTCTTGTTATGCTTCCTTAATGGTGGCTTGCCTCTTCAAATAATGGTGGGTTATGACCATATGTTTCCTCTCAAGTTATTCGTAATGCCTTCTATAATATCTAATTCCAGGAAAAATAAATCCTTTATGACATAAATGCCTACATTTCCTGTGTGTGCTAAATGTTAGAGCAGAGGACAGTAAAAGAAAGTGTTGACCTGATAGCTAGCCAAATAAATAGAAATGGGTCAAGATACTAGAAGCTGCAAAATTCTGATATTATAAATTTTGAAGTAGATAATGATGTAGATGTAGTCATCATAGCTGGTTTTCATCTGACTGAAGATTTACCATTAGTTCTTGTATTCATCATACACTGTATCCCCTTGACATTTCTCCTTCATGTTTGTTGACTAAATCCTCGTGTGTTACTTATCAAAGAAATTTATTCTTAATGCTTAATTGACAGAGGTTTCTATATCAGAGGAATTTTCAAGGTTGAAAGTGTCTTAGATATCCAATTGACAAAATTTTCTTTAATTGCCCGGAATGCAGACATAGCTAATTGACATTGCTTAATCTCTTCTCTTGTAGTTGACATTATTAAATCTCTTCTTGTACATCTTCCCTCATATTTCAGGTTATTGAATGATAATCAATTGGAAGGGCAAGTACCGGAGAAAATTTATTCAATTGGAGTTCATGGCGGAGCCATTGAGTATGTCGTACTACTACTCTACTAGTTTTTGTTTATATTCATTGAGTGTATTCTCATTTGCTTAATGGAAGCATGAGAAGTCCAGAAACTTTATTCATTCTAAGATTATGTTTCTTAATCTATTGTTTATAGTGATATCAGTATATGTCAGTCATCTTGTATACTCTATTTAATGTTCAAGTTCATAGGGTACCTCTATTTCTTTATATTACTTGATTTTGAAGAGTCAAAGTCAATCCCCATTCTCCTTCTTGCAGTATATATTTTTACTTGAATCCGTCTAGGCCTTTTCTTTTTCCTAGATTAGAGTTTCGGACTTAAAGTATAACATGTTTAGCTTTTTACCCTTCTTTTTTACTTTTGTCATGAACATGCAGAGAAATGAGATGCTAGGTAATATCAGTGAAAGTAGAATAATGTTAAAGGACATAAGTTGAGACACAGCTCACTAGGTAATTGTTGATGATCCTATTATCTTTAGGGAGAGATCAGGAAGATATTCTCCCTAGAATTAGATCTTAGTTGTGGATCTTGAGATTTACAGTGAAATTCAACTCACTCAATGAAGTGGTAACAACTAATTAGGGTTCGCAACAGAATTCATGTAGAGACCACAAGTGTAAGTATAGGGCTTTATGAAGTTAGTAGATCTCCTGCCTTCTTCAAATGACTGTATAGCAAAGATCTGAAACCTTCAACTTTTCATGCTCATATCTCTTGTCAAAAGGAGGAAACCCTATGGAGGCTTTCATAATTAAGTGATAAGTAATTTTAGCCGCCCTTCATGGAGAAGGACTTAAATTTTCATTATAATGTTCAAACCTTTCACATTCCACAATGCCTAGTAATGTTTTAACTTTTCATGATCTTTGATGCGTCTGGACATGAGCAGGTTCATGTGATAGAGGACAATTATCTCACTAGTAACATTCCAGCCCAAATGAGTAAAAAAGAGGCTCTATGTTTAATCCAAAATTTTCAAAAAAGTTACAAAATTGTCACTAGGTAAATGGATGAAGACAAAGTGACATTATTAAAATTTTGGTTCACTTTGTCAACCTAGTTTTAGGGCTGATATTGTACCAATGAATTGGGACAGGGTCCTCTATCACATGGAACCACCCAGGTATTGCCATATAGCATGTTATGAGTCTTCAAACAAACTAAGCTTCACCAAGGTTGGTGTATTCTTGGCCTAAAGTAATCTTATTATTTTTTCCCAAGATGCAAAAATTGAGGAACTTGATACAATCATTATCATTATACCGTTAGGAACGTACAGCCTGGGATGCTTCTTGTGTGTGATTTAACTTATCATGCTCAAAATGACATGGTTTTGAATTAAATCATATGAGTAATAAATTCAACTATTTCTTCAGTTGTTAGATTGTAGCATAAATTATTATTATTATTATTTTTTGCAATGCCAACTTATTAAGTTGCTTATTGGAAAGCACATAACATATGATTTCAGGTTCATATCTTCTTAAATGCAAATCTATTTGGAGTGACAGTCTTAGATTTATGGCAACTAAATTCATTAGATATCTTTAGATTTCTAATCTACTGATACTATATATATATATGTGTGTGTGTGTGCGTGCGTGCGTGTGCGTGCGTGCTATAAATATGTATTTTGTGCTTAGGTGGTACTTAAGTTCTGGACTGGTGTTAGTTTTTATTCCTTGGTGTAGGTGTTAAGACTGTAGGCATCCCAAGGGAGTGGGGTTGAATTGGATATGGTGGAAAATGAATGACGATTAAAACTTAATTACCCATAATGAAAGATGAATGCAATTGTTGTAAGGTTCTACAAGTAACAAAAGTGAGAAAGAGGGAAAGAAACAATAAGATTTGAGGGTGGACCTTGGTGCAACGGTAAGGTTGCTCCATTGTGATCGAGTGGTCACGACTTCGAGTCGGGAAACAGCCTCTCGCAAAACCATCCCTAGACCCCGTAGTGGTGGGATCCTCATGTGCTAAGTACGCTTTTTTTGGTGGCTCGGCAACCTTGCCTACCTCCACTACCAAGTGATACTCTTAAACTAGGATTTTCCATTAAGTGATCAAATTCCAAACGACATTGATCAAGCCTTCTTATAGTTGTTTTCCCGGGATGACAATAAACCCAAGTGTTTCAACTCACATTCAAACCTTGGTAATTTTATGGGATCACTAGTAATCCGAGTGTTTATGCTTACCCTCAAACCTTACAACAATGGAGATTCCCCAGTCTCCAACAGCACGCTTTGAAGAGTGTTTGAGTGTTTTCACTCAATTACAATAATGCTCAAATAGCCAGATATACAAATGAAAGCACGAACTTCAAAAGGTAAAATATGCAAGATGAAAGCTCTATAATGATTCTTAACAAACTTGGGCACTAATGATTCAATAAATGATATTCAATTGAGGGCACAAAGTTGGTTGATGTGGCTCCCACTTGGTCATTAAATAGGATGCAAAAGGAGCTAAAAAATTTGGCACAAAGACCAGGTCTAATGGGGAAAAAATTTCCTTGTTGGTCGACTGATACCAATCTGACTTCTGGCCTTCAAGCAATTGGAAAAATTATAGCCGTTACTTGGTACCTGTTGGTCAGTGGTCGACTAATGATCGACCGATGCCTGAGCAACGGCCGCCAGCTTAGGTCTGCTGAGCTTGGAGGTCTCTGGTCCCCATCTTCTGGCAGATGCCGATTGACAGGTAAGGACCAGACCTCTCAGGTTGCATCGGCCGGTGTTTACCTGCCAACTGGCACACTGACCAGAAACCCAAAAGGCCTCTCGGCTACATTGACCAGTAGGTACCAGTTGATCGCCAATTTTGGCTTGTTACACTTATCTTTTTCAACATGTTTCCTGTTATATTCTAAGTCAAAATCTTCAATTTAAAACATTTTCTTACATGATACCAATTTCCGAAAAAGACCAAGTGAGAGTAATATGCATAGGCTCGGTTTAGGTCTTTTTGGTTAAGGTGAGTAACGAATGTCCTAGTGTTGAGAATCACCTTACATATGCATGCTTAGGATTACGAGATGATACAATTACAAGTGTAAAATCCTAAGACATAGAGTTACATCATAATTTGGTGATCCATTGAATAGTGAATCACTTTAAGCTCTTGACTCACTGTTGCATAACAATCTTCACTCGGTCTTACTGATGGAAGCTTGATTGAGTCCAATATGCTTCACTTTCATTAAGCCACAAAGGTAGACTTACTGAGGTTCTCTAGATGTTGCCATCCAGATACGGTATATTGACTTATTGTAGAACACTTCGAGCCAAATTGTGGGTGGACTTAACAAGAGTTAATGGTATCCTTGAAGTTGCCACTTGCTGCCACATGGGAAGGTCAAGCTCATGAGTAGTGAATCACTTTAAGCTCTTGACCCACCGTTGAGTAGTGAATCACTTTAAGCTCTTGACCCATTGTTGAATGACAATTTTCGCTTGGTCTTATTAATGGAAGCTTGATCGAGTTCAATATGCTCCACTTATTAAGCCAAAAAGTTAACCTTACTGAGGTTCTCTTGATGTTGCCATGTGAGTTTCACCAGATATCGTATATTGACTTATTGTAGAATGAGCCAAAATGTGGGTGGACTTAACAAGGGTTGATGGTATCCTTGAAGTTGCCACTTGCTGCCACATGGGAAGGTCAAGCTCATGATAGAGTCTTGATCATCCAAGGACCATTACACACAAACTGTCATGCACACTTTGAAGCTTAAAGAATGAGGTTAGGTAAAACAAGTTAAATAGGATTTTCCACTTTTAAGACAAAAGTAGGAATCGCCAAAAATATATTTGAATATGCAATGTCTCAACAGTAGGCCCTAATACAAACATGTGTAGCTTCTCAAATGTGAATCCTATGACATGAAATTTGTCAACGTTCTACAGTAAAATCCTGATTAAGATTTTTCATTTTTTGTAGGATCCCTAAATATTCTTATTAAGTGTTCAATTATGAAAGACTCTTGATGCAGATGCACACCCATGGACATAGATGAACCAGATCCATATTTGTTTTGGGTCTAGTAGGATTTTAGGAAGAATGTCTTTGATTTTATTTTATTCACTTTCTTTAGCAAGTTGGGTTCATGTAGGATTTAGAGAGTGTTTGCAATTTGTTTCCTTGCTTAGGGTAGTTTCTTATTTTAGTTGAGCTTCTATTTTTGTGTTTTTATTTTTCCTACAAATTTGGTTGTAACCGATAGACAAAATGAGATTGAGAAGACGAATTGAGTTTGGTTTTGGTGAAGAGTCTGCAAGCATTGTGTGGGATCTCTTCCCCCCCTTTTTTGTGCGATTCCTCCCTCTCCCTTGCAGCTCTGAGCATCTCAGGGATTTCTTTCCTTCCCCCATTGGTCCTCGATCAAGTGGTATCAGAGCCGAAGGATCCTCTACTTCGTTCTCTTTTCCTTCCCATCTTCTACCCATTCTCTGTTCTGGCTTCTGCTGAGAACTGAGTTCCAACAAAAAAAGATCTCTGTTCAACAAAAGGAAGTCGAACCAACCTAGCCACTTCCACCTCCTTTTGCCAAAGCCCTGTTGACTCCCTGTTGCTAGGGTTCCAGCAAAAAGGAAAAAAAAAAGAGATCTCTTGCCCATTGTTCCCAACCGAAACTCCAACCCCACCCCTGACCCCTTCCAGCGACCCCTTCCCATGTCCTAGGGTGGCTCAACTAACCCTTCCTAGGGTTTTCGATTGCAGCCAAGCAAAAGAAAAAAAAAAAAAAAAGCAGAGAAGAAATGGAGCAGAAAGAGAGAGAGAGCCCAGTCGTGAACTCAACTAACCCCTCTTAGGGTTTTTGATTGCAGCCAAGCAAATGAAAAAAAAAAAAATAGACGAAGCAAAAGAAGAGAAAGTGAGAGATATCAAAAGAAGGAAGTAGAGAAGAACATACTCGGTTCAACCACAACCACCGTCGCAGTTGAAGTCGCCATCCTTGATCTCCAGCTTCCTCTCCGACAACAGAACCAACGAGGAGAAGACCTACCCCTGCTGGATCTGTAACTTCCGTCTCCACGCAAGAGACATCTCCTCTGTCAGTGATTGACCTCCAGCCCACCTTTTTGTTTGATTTCCTCTTTATCTAATTTTTTCCTTCCCTATTTACCCCTCCCTTTCTCTTTTATCCCTTTGTCCTAATTTTTCTGTGACTTCCAAGTTTTCCCCCCACCCATACGTGACCTCCCTTTGTGTTTAGAATAAAATTCCCCATATTAACAATTGTGCCACTCACTAATGGACTTTCATATAATTTCCATTTAGCCACCCTCCTCTTGCCTCCATATATTTACTATTTTTCCATTCACCCTTACTTTAAGTGTTCTCTTGCCATAGTGGGCCTAAACTGCTTCCAATTACAAAACTGGCCATGGAATCTTGTGTTCAAATTCAGAGTGCGATTGCCTAATGGAGAGCTTGCTAATTTGTTGATTGATGAGTGACTAAATGACAATTTCGTTTCAAGATTTGTGGTGGATATGTTGTTAAATACCAATCAGATGATCATTGAGTCTGAGGATGATGTCTTTATTGAGTTCTCCATCTCTTAGTATTACGATGGCGCTTACTATGAAGTGTTTGATTTTCCTTAGCACATTATTAAATTGGGTCGGGGTTGGTTAGAAGAACGACAAGACACTCTTGATCGTGACAAAAATTTGTGCACCATCCAACCTTTCCACGTGTCAGAAATTTGTTCTTTATGGATCGGCTAACTCAAAGATGGTACCAACAATGCAACCACGGGACGAATCGAATGAGTCAACACAAGGAAGACCATCCAGTTGTGGAACCAATAAAGGCACTGGAAAATGAGAAGATCGTGGATCAAGTAATCATGGACTCAGTACAGAGCCACCTATTCCCCCTCATGAGTTTGTTCTCCCCCATGATTTTCCGGACTTTAATGCACCTCCAAAACGTCTTCTCTTGGATTTTGTTTGTGTTGCATACAAGATGCAATTCACCCCCACTCGTGAGATTTTATTGTTGCCCTTTTACAAAACTCGTGGACTAGTTTTTCTCAACACCGGGGGAGTTCATTCAGATGCACACTCATGGACTGATCCATACCCATCTGGGTTTCCGGATAGAGATGATCTATATTGGTTTTGGGTCTAGTAGAATTTTAGGAATTTACTTATTTAGGAAGAATGTCTTTGATTTTATTTTAATCACTTCCTTTTAGCAAGTTAGGTTCACGTAGGATTTAGAGAGTCTTAGAGAGTCGGTTTGCAATTTGTTTCCTTGCTTCGGGTAGTTTCTTATTTCAGTTGAGCTTCTATTTTTATGTTTTTATTTTTCCTATAAATTTGGTTGTAACCGACAGACAAAATGAGATTGAGAAGATGAATTGAATTTGGTTTTGGTGAAGAGCCTGTGGGCATTGTGTCCAATCCTCTCCCTCTCCCCTGCAACTCTGAGCATCTCAGGGATTTCTTCCCTTCCCCTACCGGTCCTCCATCAACTCTAATGTGTCACTGTTTTTGCACAATTGCATTTGTAAGTTTTTAGATATTAGAGATGATACCATATACACTATGTGACTCTGTGGTTCAACTTTCAACATGCTATTAGATATTATATCTGCAAATAGAATAGTTAGAGAGCCCACTATATTAACCTCTCGATGAACATGCACTCATACCCTCAAATAAAAGTTGTTAGAAAGCTGGTAAAGTAGTTCCACTGACTGCACTCAGACCTCATCTTCATTTCTAATAGCTGATTGTTCACGAGCTTTCCTATGGAAAAAAGGCTGATTGACCTTCATAACAACCATTTTTGTGTGAAATAGCTTATTGGAGAAAAAGGGGGGGGGGACTAATTGTGAAACCTAACTAAATTGGAGCTTGCAGTAGATTAAATCTATAACTGTTCATTCAGTTTGATGAAATTCAATGAGTTGGAGCATTTGGTATGGGAAGTGAGATACATCAAATACTCTCTTTGTCTCTTGTTTAGTGCAATTGGAGCTTCCGCCCCACCCCCTGCCCCCCCAAAAAAATGGTTGTTTCATTCCCCCCCCCCCCCAACCCTTTTTTTTCTTCTTTCTTTTCAGATCTCACTTCTTCACTATCTATTTTTTTGGATTAGTCATTATCTCATTGTTGATTGCTGTATTTCTCTTCCAGTATTTCTGGTAACAAAGGCTTATGTGGTGTGCCTTCACTTCCGGCATGTCCTCTATTTTGGGGAAAAGATGGCCTGTCCACTGCAGGAAAAATTGCAATTGGTTTGTCAACTCTGGTTATTCTCAGCATAATACTATTGGTGATTTACATATGCTTCATCCGGAAGGGGGAGAATGATTATGACTTTGCTCTCCCTCAAGATCTAATCTGTAAGTCTGAATTTAAATATATACCATTGATTTTTTATTTTTTTTTTACATGGATTTGCATGCCCTTTATCTGCATTGAAAATATTCTACTGCTTAGTATACCTGCCTCACCATTATGTTGCTATTGGATTCTATGTTACATACAAATTTCTGAAACCTTTTTCTTCTATGGTCCTCTTATCTAACTACCTTTTCTGCACTCCTTATTTTGATAGATTCTGCTCTCTTTTTCTTTTATCTGGTTTCTCCCATAACTCGAGATCTATTTTGAATTATTATTTTGTTGTATTGGAGATACAAAATACAATGACAACATGGAAAGAGAGAAAGGCCTAAGATCACGGGGATCTTACAGCCCTTTCAAGAAGGGAAAATCATTGCTAAAAAAAATAAAAAAGGAAGGAAAATCTCAGACATAGTTGTCACGATGGCAAGGTGAACCAAGGCGTTGGAGGGCTGTCTAAGTGCTTAGGCGAGAAGGCGCCCACCTTAAGGCGAACAAGGCGACCAAGTGTTATTTTTTATTTTTCCGATTTTCTAACATTATTTAGTAAGCGACATATACCTTGTATCATAAAAAATCAACACTAAGCCACATGAAGTCATTAAAACTTAACATTTAGCCACATCAAATCATAAAAAATCAACATTAAGTCACATTAAGTCATAAAAAAATCAACATTTAGAGAAATGCTCTAGTTCTATAATAAGTTTGACTGGTAAAATGATTTTATTTTTACATGAGACCTTTTGTAATTAGGTATAACATAAAATCAACTTTCCAACAAGTCTAAGATTACTTTTATGGATATTAAAACAAAAGATTATTTTACCGGACTTTTTTTTTTAACAATGTTTTAACTTGATAGGATTTATAAAATTTTCATAATTGAGAAAAAAACCCAGCATTTAAAAGTTGAAAATCGCTTCTATAACCAAAATCCAATTTTTGTTCTTGGACTGAGAAGTTGACTTTTAATCCTTCTAGAATATGATTTTTAAACTATTTTTATTGGATTAAAATAGGGGGTATTTGCTTCTTTATGAATAATATCTTAAGTAAATGAAATAACAAATATAAATAAGTGCTAAAACACAAGGCGGCATGCAATGCAATAAGGTGACTGTTGCCTAGGCCCAGGCAAACCGCCTAGATGCCAAGTTGTCACCTAGGTGACGCCTTGACAACTATGATCTTTGTTAAATGGGGTTGGCTACATGGATCATTGCCTTTCAAATGGCTCTATCTGAGGTCCATTACTTGGGACAAGACTTAGATTATGCATGCCATTCTGATGGAGAACCCTTAGGGAAGGGAGGGGAAATCAGAGTAGAGATGGGGAAAAGGAGATCACACTCACACATTCATTCAATAATCAAATTGCTCTCTAAATCTTCAGTCGATTACAACCAATATATAGGAAAATAGGAACATGAAATTAGAAACTTAACTGGAATGAAAACTAGCCTAAATTAGGAAACAACTATAAAAAGGAAACCAAAGCAAGGAAATAAATCCTACTCCTACGTTCAAGTCTGGAAACTAAAAGCATGAAATAAAATACTAGGTAAACTACTAATTTTATTTCCAACCCTTGTTGGACCAAAACCCTGGGCTGGACCGGTTCTTCTTGGCTCTTGGCTTCCAAAGCCGGTCATGCTGGTCCAACCAAGAAAGGGCAGCCGTATCTGCATCAACTCTCCTCCTTTGAAAAGAACTCGACTCCGTCGAGTTAGGGAAAGGACCGAGGAGACCGTCTGAAGGAATACGCTGAATGAGGAATGATCCCACCATCTTCTTGAGCTTAATTTCAGGGAGATCTTTGGCAGGATGAAACTTCATAGTCTTGTTGGCATGCTTGAAGGCATAGGTATTGGCAGAGCCACAATGCTGTGCTTTCTTATCAAACAACCAAGGTCGACCAAGAAGGATATGGCACACCTTCAGAGGAGGACATCACATTGGACTGTATCCTTAAATCCACCAATAGAATATGTGACCAAGCACTTATCTGTGATTTTGAGATTAGTGTTGTTCACCCAAGCAACCTTGTAAGGATTAGGATGTGGTTCTGTATTCAATCCCAGCTTACGAACAACGTCTTCAGAGACAACATTAGTGCAACTGCCTCCATCAATGACCAAGGTTAGCAACTGATCATTGCACTTCGCACGAGTCTGAAAAATACTACTGCGGCGCCAATCTTCATTTTCAGTGGCCTTTTGAGTGGTCAACAATGACGAATGACATAAAAAGGATGTTGGTCATCGTCACTGAGAGTGTCATTGACTTCACCTGTCGCACGCTCTTCTCTTAAATCAACTGTGTCAGAACCAAGTTGCTCTTTGGGAATATATGGTATAGGAGAATCCTTATCAATAAAAGCAACCAAACGGCTGGGACATTGGGCACTGATATATCCAAATCCATGGCATGAGTAGCACCGAACTGTGAATTTTGAAGAATCAGAAGGTTTATCTGAACCACGTCGAGGGGGTGAATATGGGCGAGTAGGCCGTGAAGATGACATTTCAGAAACATGTCGAGGTGGAGAATACGGCCGACTAGGTCGTGAAGAAGCCATAGATGTAGCACTTGCCTGTGGCTTGCTAGATGACCTCTCTTGGGTAGGAGACTGTTGCCAAACGGAACTAGTACCTCGAGAAAAAGTATCTGCAAAATTTCTCCGGTTGTATGAGCGTTTCAGACTTTCCTCAACCTGATATGCTACTTGTACGGCGTCTTCCATTGTAGGTAGTCGACTAGATGCAAGGGCAGCACTAAGTTGAGGGTGCAAACCATTATGAAATTGGGCCACTAAGACTTCTTCATCCCACTCAAAGTCAGAACGAGTGGCCAAATAATAAAATCTAGCAACATACTCTTCAACGGTCAAATTCTCTTGTTTCAACTGTGCAACCCTGAGATGCATGCGTTGCTTGTAATCAGAAGGCAAGAATCGCCGATTCATGACTTCATACATTTCAGCCCAAGTAGTGACTAACCCAATGCCTCGGGTTCGGTTCTGTTGTTGTTGCTTGATCCACCAGACTCGAGCCGTGCCTTTCAGTTTTGCCTCTGCAAATAGGATCTTTCGAGCCTCAGTCAACCCGTACCATCTGAAGAATGTATCTAAACTGTGAATCCAGTCAAGGTACAATTCTGGATTATTGTCTCCATAAAAATCAGGGACATCCAGTTTTGCTGCTCTTTCTGCTCCATCATCATGTCTACCAGTCCCATATGGTGGTGGAGGTGGTGGTGGTGGTGTATGATGTGGTGGGTGGTGGTGTTACTGGCAGATCCTGTGGGGTGGTGTTGGAAGAATCCCCAGACTGAATGGGACTCTTTCCTTTATTTGCTGCCACCAAACGATCAATAGAAACTTGCATAGATTCCACCATTGTTTTTAGGGACGTGACCATGTTAGTGAGAGCATCAAATTTTGTATAAGTTTCTCCTTTATAAGAATTCAGCTGTTGAACAACTTCACTATTGGCTACCATGGTGATGAGTAACAAAATAGCACTCAAAGAATAATGGTAGAATAGTAAATAACTGGAGGCTTAAAGGGTAGGGGCAGAATAGTAAATAACTACCTTTTTTTTTTTTGAACTGTAAATATGGAGGTTTACTTTTTTTTTTTCTTCTAAAGAACTGAAACTCAGTTGTGCTCACAAAGATATCACGTGTGAGCAAGGGTATATTTGCAAAGTTGAAATAAGTCTAGGACAAAAGTGAAATAGGGGAGAATGGGAAGGGTAATTTAGGAAGAATGGAGAAACTAATTTAAAGAAAGAGTTTAAAAGAAGAATTGGGGTTTTCTTCTCTGTCGATCTCAGGACCAGCAGAGGTGGGAGATCGTGGCTGTGATACGAGAAGGAAAGGGGCCTTACGACTTCGACGGTGGGGGCTTGGAAACCAGGTATGCTTCCTTCTTCTCTTCTTCTTCGTCTTTTTCTTTTCGTCTCTGCTCCTTCTCTTCCGTTCTTCTTCTTCGTCGACTCTCTCCTCTTCTGTTTCTTCTTCTTTCTTCGCCGTCAGACACAGAGAGGAGGCGGCGGCTGCTGTCGGAAGGGACAGAGAAGGCGGAGGGCAGGTGGTGCTTCCGGAAGGAACAGAGAAGGCCGAGGGCAGGGAGGGTTTGGGGGTTTTTTCTTTTTTTCTGCTATCGCTCTCTCTGCTGCTTCTTCGACGTCGACCTCGACTCTTTTTTTTTTTCTTGCTGCTATCAGAACCTAAGGGGAGAGTTCGATTGAGTGGAGAAAAGGAAAGAGGAGGCGGTGGAGCTTTTTTTGTTGGGAACCGAAGGGGTTGGGTTTGGTTGACTGCTCCAACAGCATTTTTTTCTTTTTTTTTTTTAAATGATTGTTCTCTGTCTCGACAGAAACCGGAAGAGAGAATAGGGAGAAGATGGGAAGGAAAGAGCAAGTTGATGGGAAGGGAAAGGAATGGAACATGGAGAGAGAACGAAGGAGAGGATCCTTCGGCTCTGATACCAAGTTGATGGAGAACCCTTAGGGAAGGGAGGGGAAATCAGAGTAGAGATGGGGAAAAGGAGATCACACTCACACATTCATTCAATAATCAAATTGCTCTCTAAATCTTCAGTCGATTACAACCAATATATAGGAAAATAGGAACATGAAATTAGAAACTTAACTGGAATGGAAACTAGCCTAAATTAGGAAACAACTATAAAAAGGAAACCAAAGCAAGGAAATAAATCCTACTCCTACGTTCAAGTCTGGAAACTAAAAGCATGAAATAAAATACTAGGTAAACTACTAATTTTATTTCCAACCCTTGTTGGACCAAAACCCTGGGCTGGACCGGTTCTTCTTGGCTCTTGGCTTCCAAAGCCGGTCATGCTGGTCCAACCAAGAAAGGGCAGCCGTATCTGCATCACATTCCTCAACATCCCCTATGATCATGTTAGGCCTGCCCCTAGCTTTGTTAACTCCTTCAATTTGAATCAAAATAATATATTTTTTTTCATCAAAATAATATACTTTTTTTTCCATGTGTTTCACTTGGCCATTTTGGGACGAAATTAGCGAAAAGAAATGATCGAGATGACCGAATTTTGACGAAATAGTGCATTTTTCAAAAGAATAAGCGAAATTTTGAAATGAAATGACCAAAATATGACCGAGTTGACCGAAATTATGTACTTTGTGTTTCGTATGCCACTTTGTTTCGGTTAAAAAAAAAAACCAATTCGAGATTTTGGGGAGATATCGCTGAGTTTTTGAACTATGATCTAAATCAGCTCACTCTTTATTGGAGCATCCCCAGGCCTCCATTGAACATGGTTGTACCACCTCAAACGACTTTATTGGAGCTTATCATTGATTGAGCAACTTCCAAATCAGCTCTAATTTGTTCATTCCTTACTTTATCTTCTTAGTTTTGCCACACACCCATCTTGACATCCTCATCTCAGCTACACATAGCTTATCTATATAACACTTCTTAACTGCCCAAAATTTTCCTCATACATCATAGCCGGTTGTACCACAGGCCTGTAGAATTTTCCTTTAAGCTTTAAAGGAATATGTCAATCACACGACACTTTGGTTGCACCTCTCCACTTCTTCCACCCCAGTTTAATTCTATGTGAAACATCATCCTCTATGTCACCTTCCTTATTTATGATTGACCCTAGATATCTGAAATAATCACTTTGCGGTATCTCTCTCTTCAATTTTCACCATATTGTTATCACACTATCTACTTATCTTAAAAGCTCTTGTTTCCAAGGTTGATCCCATAGCTCCAACTTAGCGTTAATAATTATGTTAGTCTCATCCACTAACACGATATCATCAGTGAAGTGCATGCACCATGGGACCTTGTCTTGAATGCTTTTGGTTAACTCATCCATGATAAACGATTAGGTGCAAAGAGATAAGGGCTTAAGGCTGATCCCTAGTGTAACCCAATCGTAATTGGGAAATCACTGCCTTGACCTCCCATAGTTCTCACACTCGTCACTATGAGAGTTCAAGGCAGCGATTTCCCAATTACCCTTGGCCTGATGCACCGTGCGCTTAATATAGGCAACCACTTAGGCTTGCTCTTTGATGCTAACGTTAGGAAAAAAAAATTAAATAGCACCATCATTAGGACCCCTTGATCAGCACTGTTAAGCAAACAAGTTCCCCGCAAATTTTACAACTAAGAATCTTTGATCTGCTCTTTTATGCAAAACATACATTCCCTATGAATATTGCAAGTAAGATGTTGGACTTTAGTTGTCATAGTTGTCAACAGTCAGTTGAGCAACACACTCACACAGTGATGAGAGCAGCGCTGGCAGCGGAGACTGTACATCTAGTTGAGTGTGTACAGCTGATGATGATGATGATGAGGTGGTAGATGTGACTAGTGCAGTGGTGAGATGGCCAGACTGATGATGTGGCCAGTGTTTGGGTCTTGATGAGGTGGCTAGACTGGTTTTGATGATGTTGAAACCAAGCTGCAGCTACGATTCTAGACAGATTACATTTGTACCTCATGTAGATTCCATTTAACGCAACATGGTTGGATCTGCGAGTTGGAAGCCTCATCAAGCCGTTCTATGCTGATCCTGCGGCCTATAGATATCTTCCGTTCTATTATGATCCTAATCCAGCGGCTGTAATGAAATCCGAGGCATGTTAATGTTGCACGTTTACACCAAGCGCCCTCAACAGATTCCATTTGGCTTGACCTTGTTCATCCCTAGCTCATGCACTTCTGTCTCTTCTATTGGTGCTGATCTAACAGCAGGGATTCCAACTGCCGATTGGGCCAGATTCGACGGGGCTCTCAGGCCTACCCCTGTTACACTTTGTTTTGTCACAACCCCCTATTAGTGACATGTCCTATGCCAGGAGAACTTCTTGAAATGACTGGTTTCCCTCAACCACTCCCTCATTGTCCTTCTGGTTTCCCTCACTGGAGCTGCGGATGCGGGATTGCGTTTGCACCTTCTACTGGGGATTATTAGGTTGTGCATGTATATGCTGATTTATTTGGATTTGAGATATTCACACTAGGGTTCCTAGATAACACTTGGAGAAGGTTTTCTAGGCCTTTCGAGGACCAATATGAGAGGCCTTTTGGTGAAGATTTCAGATGGAATGACCCTATCTTGGGTAATGAGAGTTTGTTGCACTGGAATGTTGATTCTCATCAATGCATAATCTCTGTGGACAATGGTAAAGAAAAATCACTTTATCCTATTCATAGCAATAGTGGTGATGTTAGAATCAAGACTGAAGCTATGGTAGAGATGGGTGGATTTCTTTCTCTCTTTTATGTTCAAGAATTGGAATTGATGTGTGGATTCTTAAAGATTTTCGAAGCAAGCATGGATCAAACAGCTTAGTATTGTTCTAGAGTATGTAAGATATGTGAACTCTGTTGGCCGTATACCAAGAGTGGACAACCTTTCACCAGTTACTGTTGAGGTTGAAATTCTGGCTTATACAAATATGAAATTTAATCTAGAACATTAACCAAATTAAAGATGAAGGTGAAGCATAAACACAATTTTGTATCTCATGTAAATACTCTTAACAGGTTCAAGGGTTTGGTTCTGGAATATAAACCAAACCTAATCAACTCAGGTTTGAATCTTGAAGCAACAGGAGTTCCTCCATGCTTTGAATCTATGGCCCAGACTGGCAGTAATCTGGAGAAATAACTGGGGGAAGATGAAGAATCCACTCTAAATGTTGACTCTCCAATGGATGAGGATTTTGGTGGTGGGAAATCACTAAATGATGATTAGGGTAGTTATGCTTCTATGATGCAAGAAAGATGTCAGGGAAGGGCATTGTCAATGTATACATCAACTCACCCAAATCCTTTCCCTCTGGAAGGGGAGAATCCTCTGACTTCTAGGCCAACATTTTGCAAGGACCTCTTTCCAAATATAAGAAATGGGAGTAAGCAAAAAAGAGATGATCAATATTTTCCAACACACCCCAGCAAAGACAGCACAAAGGAAAGATGGAGATGTGACGGCGAATGAGGAAGGACTCCATTGGAAAGAAATTGGAGAGGGCTTGCCAGATTTTAAAGCTATGGCAAGGAATGTAGAAATTGAACCAAACTAGCTTGCGCCATAGAGATAAGTGCCTCGAATCCTAACAAAATTTCAAGCTGTTTTGGAGCTGAAATGGCCTAAGGAGACAGGGGTCCACAAGATTATTTTTTGGATGATCAAATAAATTCATTACCAAGAGGAAAAATGATATACAACGGAAGGGGGGGGGGCGAACAAACCTAAATGGAACAACCCCGACACATCAGGAGGAGGGGAACAAAACTAAGCCAAAAGGACACCAACCAAAAGGGGGTAAAGAAAGAACTAAGGGGGAGGGGGAGGGGGAGGGGGAGAGAATAGTAGAGGGGAGACCCCAAGAGACAACAATAAGCCTGTTCCTCAGGAATTCCTAACAGGGTAGGGGTGAAGAGAGGCCAGCTTGGAGGAGACATCAAAGTAGATGGCATTCCAAATCTTGTCAAAGAGAGAGAGGATTTTCACACAATAGTTAGCAAAGAATTCCACACAATAGTGAGCTATGGAGAGGAGGATGGAGGGGGCCAAGATCCAAGACTCATGATATAAGCCACCATTGAGTGCTTAGAGAAGCCCGAACTGTAAGTAGATTTGTCACTAATGGAGTGAAGGAGAGCTCCCATAGGGTGGTCAAGCCAAAGGGAGGTGAAGGCACCATCAACAATTTGGGATGAGATGGCCCCAAGAGCAGTGGTCTTAAGGCACAGTCAAGCCAAAGGGAGGTGAAGGCACCATCAACAATTTGGGATGAGATGGCCCCAAGAGCAGTGGTCTTAAGGCACAAGATCTTGTGCCAAACCTGAGATGCATCACATGAGGCAAGAGCGGTCCAAAAAGAATCAGAGCGCAGGAGGCCCGAGTACACCCAATCAGCCTAGATACTTCTCTTCTTTGTCACAGGGTTCCTGATCAGCTTAATAATACCAGCTGAGTTGACCTTTTTGATATGCCTCAAACCAACACCTCCATCATTTTGGGGAGGCAAGCAATAGCCTAACTAATGGGGTGGAGAAATTTGGAGGAGTTAGTTCATTTCCAAAGGAATGCATCCTTAAGGGATTCTAACTCTTTGATAGTAGAGTGAGGCAACCCAAAAATATCTGACCAATAGGTATAGGATGACTGGAGAACTGATCTTTTAAGCTCCAAGCGGGCAACATAAGAGAGAAGTTGGCCTTTCAAAATTGAAGCCGCTTCCGAATGAGGTCCAACATGGGAGTGTATTGATGGGTAGACAATCTGGCCGGAATCAAAGGCACCCCCAAATATTTAAGTGGGAGATGGCCAATAGAGAAGCCACCCTCTTACCAAGCAAAGTAGCTTTATCAACATCAAAGACCCCCGCCAGTAACAAAAGAGATTCATCAGGATTAATTCGAAGCCCTGGGATGGCTTCAAAGAGCTATAGGCAGGACATAATGGTTTCTAGGGAAACAATGCTGAATTTCGAGAAAATCATCAAATCATAAGCAAAAGCAAGCTGAGAGAGCTTGATGGCCTTACACTTGGGGTGGGAGAAATGAGCTGCTGGTTAATGCAACATTGGATACTTCTGGAGAGAACTTCAAGAGCTATGGAGAAAATATATGGACAAAGAGGGCAGCCTCGGAGAATTCCCACAGAGGAAGCAAATACCCTCCTGGACTACCATTGACCAATACTGAGAAGCAAGGAGATAAAATGCAGTGGTGAATCCAATTAACAAACACTGGAGGGAAGCCCATCTTGGTCATAACCTTAGAAATAAAATGCCACCACAATGAATCGAAAGGTTTGTGGATGTCTATCTTCATGAGGGTAGTAGAGGAGTGGGATTTTATATCAAATCCTCTCATACTGTCATTGCAAACGAGGATATGGTCGTTGATGCTTCTACCTGGAATGAAAGTCGATTGATTATCATTGACTAGTAAATCAACCACCAGCTTAAGCTTGTTGGAAAGCACTTTAGTAGTGAACTTGTGCAAAAGGTTGCATAAGGAAATAGGCCTGAAATCTGCCATAGCTAAGGCACCTTCCTTTTTAGGAATGAGGCAAAGGAAGGCAATTGATACTTGAGCTGATTTGGGTTGAAAAGGAAACTCTTGATATTCTTGATGAGATCTTCTTTGATTATGTTAGAGGAGGAGAAGAAGCCCATACTAAAGCCATTAGGACCAAGAGCTTTGTTAGATTTGTGGGAATGAATAGCAAACTTGATTTCCTCTTCAGAGGGGATTCTTGGAGGATGCTGGGGATGAACTTGCCAAGGAAGGACGAGGAAATTGAGAGAGAAGGAGAAGAGGCATACTGGGGAGATTGGAACACAATGATGTGCTCAATATGCTTCTTTGAAGTGGGATTACGTTGTCTGAGGCACCCAAAATTGAGGAACCCCAATTCTTGGTGGAGAATGGGTGTTGGTGATTGTGGTGTGCATTAATGTTGGGAGCACATGTAGAGTGACAACTACGCATCTCTGACAGCTGGATTGCACCAGGAAGGTAATTCAAACTTTGTGAAGTTCTCATTTATGTAAAATTGACTGTAGGTTAAGTGCGTGATAAGTTGAGGGTGTTCCAGTTCAGGCTGGACACCAGAGAGGTTGTGGTTCCTTGACTGTAGAGGAAGTCTAAATCTATGTGTTGTAGCACCCTCATAATTTTGGCTGTGAAAACCTTGGAGTTGTAGCTTCTAGAAGTTGTAGCTATTGATAGTGCTGAGTATACGCCAGGCCCAGTAAGGGCATTACTTCGTGGATGTAGGCACTTTGCCTAACCATTTATATTCTGTCTCATGAGATTGTACTGGATATCTAAGTGTGTTTGACTGCAGCATGGGTGTGCATCTCCGGGAAGGCCTGGCCGTTCTTGGTTGCATGGCAGGAATGCATGTGTGTAACTGATAAAATTGGGAGTGCCCCAGCCAGTTGTGATTTGCAGGTCTACAGTTCAAGACACAGTAAATACAGTGCCAAGTGAGTGCCAACAGACTGGTTGTGAGAGTGCCTGTAGTGATTAGTATTGCTAGTGTGGTAACTGCTTGTGAGCAGCAGCATTAGTGGGAGTGTGTGTGTGCCATCTGTATTGGGACAACCAAGGGTAGTGTTGGGAAAAGTTCTGAATACCTTGATTCATCCCCCCTCTTAGTGTCAACCTGGGAACAACATAAGACTTATTTTCGTATATATTTTTTAAAAAGCTTTTGCACTTTCATTGATAATCATGTCCTTAGGACTCTCTGATGGTTCTTATCATTAATAACGAGCTTCAATGGCAATAATTTTATGGTCTTAGGAGATGGACTTGAAGGGAATGCTGATTCCTTCATATTTGTGTGACCTTTTTATCTTGAAGGGAAATGTTTTTTGAGTGGTCATTGGAGCTTGGAAGCATCCCAATATAAGATAATCTTCGAATTTGGTTGACTGTGATCTTTTTCTATTGTAGTGAGTGTTCACTTGCAAAACAAGTTAATGGAAAAATTTATATATTGGATTACTTTTCTCTAGTTTAATCTTTTTATATAGTTTTCCTTACCACTTGGGACCAAGAAATAAGTTGAATAATTTTTTATTTATTTATTTATTATTATTATTTTTTTAAATTGTAGCCCCTCCTTGGGTTTTTTTTTTTCCTAACAACGGGTATCTAGGCCTTTGGCCTGACTAGCCCCGCGGCCCATACTGACCCCACAAATGCATAGACCGGGTCATACCAGGGTTGAATGAGAACCATTCAACTTTCACTGAAAGCAGTGAAGAGCACTAAACACTCCCATGTGAGTGGCCCCAAGGAGGTAAGAGGAGTCGAACTTAGAAACACATGCCCCTCCTTGGTTGCATTGTTTATACTCTGCCTATAACTGTCCTGTCCGTGAATAAAAAGTAAAATTTAGGGAGGTTATTTTGTTAATGCATTTATTTTTCCCACTAATTTCAAGCTCTGTTTCCAACATTACCACTATTACTTGGCACATAATAGAGGGAAACAGTTGTGACAAGTGAATACATTAAATTTGTGAATTATTAAATGAAGGCATTACGGGAAATCCAACAAAACTTCATAGCTTGGTTTTTAAATTGGACAAACATTTTGGGACAGTGAAAAAACTCAAATAGGACTATCCTTGTGGGACAGAGGAAGTAGTAATTTGTCTTCTCTTTGTTGTTGCCCCCTTTCAGACCTTAATGTGGAATTTATGTGTAGCATTTAGCCTATGGATGCCAAATTGTCAGGCTTACCTATTAGTAACTACCGACTGAAGTATAAGACTGGCCTGCATATTAGATGTTCCTTGCATTTGTCTTGTTTTTATTTATCTGTGGATTTGAAATTATCTTTTTCTTCTTTTGAACTATATTGTTGTTTTATTTTTATTATTCACTTGTTCTTAGAAAATTTCTTTTGCTGGTTGTGTGGCATTGTTCCTCTACTGACCATTTTATGATTCTGTTCCAGCAATTGCGGCAAAGAGGAATAGGTACCATAGACAGAAGTCATTGATGCTTATGGAAATGGAGACGCAGAGTGCAAATAAATTTCCTGTGAATCCCCATTGAAGTCTGTTTCTATAGTATTGATGCTGAACTTCAGCAGATAGTTTCGTCTACACCGAGTCATAGAATGGACCTTGAATGTGATTAACGTGCGAGCCAAGTGGTGTCTGTCACTGCTGCAGAGATTTGGTTGGCAAAAAAAAAAAAGATTTAATCTATACCCTTGAAGGTGGTTTTTTTTTTTTTTTTTTTTGCTTTTTCTATTTTTACCAATTTGTACCATAGCCAGGGTGTTGGAAAAGTTGCATTGTCTGTAAAGTGCATTATATCTCATGTTATTGAGGCTCCACCTAACTAACATCAGATGCCCTAGTGTATCATACCAAAATTTTGCAAAATGTTTTAAAGTAAACCTGAAACACCAGAGTAAATCTGTTTCTTCACTTTTTTTTTTTTCCTTGCAAAATGCTGCTCCCC